>NC_090649.1:260955373-261255373 GCF_040937935.1 Hyperolius riggenbachi
AAGTTCTGTCACTTATACGAGTATAATATGTGTACCATTTGACTTTGAAAGTATTTTTTAAGCTAAATGTACTCAATTTTACTAAATGCATTTTTTATAGAATAACCCATATATGATGATTAAACTTCCAGTAGGGACCATTTTACAAGGTCAATATAGGAAACCTGAGAAGTGTACATTACTGTAATTTACAGTAATATGCTGGAAAATATTTCTGTCCCTATGTTTAATACTGGTCATTTGATATTAGCTCAGCTGCTGAGTTTCGTCAGTGGTACTTAAACTGCTTGCATCCCCAGAAAAAAATATGATAGTTACCGATCAAACTGAAGAAGACCTAATATTGTGTTAAATAAAATCTGCACTCATAAGAATATGGAGGAAACCATGTTTATTTATTTATTAATGTCAGCTGCTTGTCTGTCAGAGGTATCAATGGGGGTCTGCTCTAGTTGACAACACCAGAAAGGGTACCCCTATGGCTATCCCTACCGCTCTCTCTCTCTCTCTCTCCCTACCTCTCTCTGATGCAGAGCCCCTGTTAGATCTCCAACAAAATTTGTAAGTACATTTATCCTAACAATTTTACTTGACTATGACATATATGTTGCACCATGGTAGTGATGCTTGCATAGTACCCAGTAATGGGTAACTGTAAAGCTTGGTGGTGTATTCTCCACAGTCAGCATGCAACGCATGAGCTGGCGTGGAGGAGGTACACACACCAGCACAAGGAAACAGGCTATCCCTAGTATAGTGGAGGGGAGGACTGACTCCAATAGGAGATTGTGGCGCACAGAGCCGGTGCAGATCTGACAGCCACAAACAATGCTTTCGTTAAAACGTCTCAGCGCAAAGTAGCGCTGAGCGCATAAACCAGAACTGAGGAGATCAGGACAGGTAGACAGAATGAACGCTTGCTAGCTAGCGGCTACTTAGCGACAGCAAGCGTCCAAAACAAGACAGACTGGAATGAGGCAGCCAATGCGATTGCAGCGATGGCGTGCCTCACAAAGACAGGACAGGATAGTCAGGAAATAGCAGGATCAAGATAGATGAACGTAACACAGACAAATATACAATAAGTATGTTTTCCTAGCGTATTACAATTACAGCTATCAATGAAACTATTTGTAACGTCTGACTAACATATGTATATATCGGCAATGAACCGATATATGACATAAGCAGGAACGCTGACTAGGACTGGAGTAATACAGGGAACAGGACTCAGAAGGATTCGCTATCTCTTCGCAGAGATGAACGCAATCCACAAACGGTAACAGAACAGGATTCAGAAGGATTCGTTATCTCTTCGCAGAGATGAACGCAATCCACAAACAGTAACAGAACAGGATTCAGAAGGATTCGTTATCTCTTCGCAGAGATGAACGCAATCCACAAACGGTAACAGGACAGGATTCAGAAGGATTCGTTATCTCCTCGCAGAGATGAACGCAATCTACGAACAGGACCAGGAGCAGGATACTAGCTCAGCACGGGTGCTCACGATACGCGCAAACTACCAAAACGTGCTGGAAAGCTGACTAACTGCACACAGGATATAAACAGTTCGTGTACGTATACATCAGCGACACTGATGTATCAACGTAACACGAATACAAGGAAAATAATAAACGTGCTGGTATGCATATATATGGGCAATGAACCAATATATGATGCAAAACCAGCAAAGTATCTTTTAGAACAAGAAACACGATCGGGGGCTGAAGCGACAGCAAGACAGGCTTAAACTGAAGCTATGAAAACCCGAGGAGTCCTGCAGGAAGCAGATCTTTATACTGAGGTCATCCAATGGGAGCAGACATGCAGATTCCCACACAGGTGAATGATAATCAGTCACAAGCTGACAGCAGGGAAAGGCAGACAAAGCTATGCAGCTTGCATGGAAAGAGATCAGAACTGCCTGAGCTGCAGCACTACTACTTCCAGCAACACCTGCTGCAGCAGCGATCATTACAGTACCCCCGCCCTTAAAAGCGGATTCCAGACGCTTTTCAAAACTGAAATTCCCAACAAAACAGTCTGACAGATAATTCATGATGACCGGGACAGCCCGGCAAGACCGAATTCCAGAATCAGTCCCCACAAGACTGGACCCATCAGAACCAGAACCTACAGAACCATGCCCATCAGTACTACAAGCCCCAGTGTGACACCCATCAGAACCATGATTTCCAGAAGAAAGCCCTCCGAAACTCCCTGAGCGATACCCACCGCCTTCCAGGAACCGTTCAAAAACGCCAAAGCCTTTGCAATGCCCACCGGGACTGTCTTTACCAACACAAAACCCACTGTTGAACCAGTCCAAGGCACCAGGACAAGTTTTCTCAGAGACCTCCCAGAACACCTTGAAGCTCCAAAGAGATCCCCATAGGTCAGAACGCCCCTTAGGCTCACATGGAGAACTATCAAGAACCCCTATGGAACCTAGGGCAATTCCCGAGTCAGGGCCACAAGGACAAACATCAAGATCAGGGCTTTCAGGGACCAGAACCATCTCTGGGCATGCAGGCAGACTGGCAACATCAGAACATGTTCCCACTAAGGAAGCATCAGAGCACGCTAACACCTTAGACACACTTGGGCATTCTGACACACAAAGAACATCTGGGCACACTGGCACAAGAGAAACCTCTGGGCATGTCAAGGAACTGTGAGCCTCAGGGTCAGCCAAGACAGGACCAAAACCAGGACTGGCCAAAAAAAAAATCATCATGACTAGACTTCGCAACTACTGGACTTTTACACGAGAATGCAGGATCAGACTTAGATGTCGCTGATTCCAGCAAAGTCAGTAACAAATCAGATTCAGGGGCACTAACAAGACAGGACAAATCTTCTGATGTATGCACTGAACCAGATAGGGACCCCACAACTACCTCTGGACTGGACAGAGACTCATCTAATACACTGGATTGGAGCTCATGAGGCGCTGCAGAACAAGTCAGTATTGCAGCAGCCCCCACTGGACTAGGCAAAACTGAGGAATTCCCTGGACAGGAAGGGGACTCTGGAACCTCTGCCACAGCGGCCAGAGAACCAGAATCTTTCAGGATACAGGGCTGGGTTTCAGGAACACTCATCAGACCGGACTGAAATTCTGAGATTTCTATTATTTTGACCAGAGAATCAGAATTATCCATGTTACAGGGCAAGACTTCTGAAACATTCAGAGGACAGGGCTGGAGTTCCTCGGCTGTTACAACACTGGAGAGGGACTCAACAACATTGGTTAAATCAGACTGTGTACAGGGCAAGGTATCTAACACACTTGCTGACGAGGACAATATTTCAATGGCTTCTGCTTTGCTGGGCAGAAATTCATCAAGTTTTATTAGAGCAGACTGTAATTCCAAAACAGCTGCTAGACAAGTGAATATTACTAAAGCGGTTTAGACATGCAAATAAACTAGCAATCCCTGCAGCAATTGTGGCCAGGAAACTTATAGCAAAATCCTGGAAGAACCCCGAAGCTCCCAGTATGGAAGAGTGGATATGGATGATGTCAGATTTTTTGCAAGGTGGCGAGGGCAGTGTAGAAGATGCTGGCACCAACAAACAAATGGAGGAATGGAAAATTGCATGGGAAAAAATAAGTAACATATAATATGTAGCTGAGTATTTGAGGTGGAGGGGATGAGGAGAAAAGAACCAAATAACCACTATATTACCAACTGAAATTGTAAAGGATAAATGGATGGATGAATGTGCAGATGCATAGATATATGTTGAAGTATAGAAGGCACTTATATGAATGTGTATGAAAGTTGAAATAAGAGTAATTGCTTTGCTTCTCAGCTTAGATATGTGACCTGTTTGTGCATGAGGCCTGTCCCCTCCATTGGCTTGGTCCGGCCCTGATGGCTCATGCATGGAGGGCATGTCCATAAAATAAGTAGGTGGTCGGAAAGGGATATTAACCACTTAATGTTAAGATGGGTAGGTGGAGTTTGTTTTTTGCTGGTGCTTGTGTTTTTTTTTTGTTTTTTCTTACTTTCTTTTTTCTCTCTCTTACTATAATTAGTTTGACCTGAGCCACTGGTGGAATATTTGATATATTGTAGTGATGATGGAGTGAGGGAGGGGGGGAGGAGAGGAAAGAAAATCAAACTATGATGCAGACCTGAGACCCACGTATGATGGCTTCACAGCTGTCACATGGTCATATCTGGGTCACATACCGGCTGAGTTTGAAAAAAAAAACAAAACAAAAAAAACAAGTGAATATTACTGCAACACCAACTGAGGTGAGCAGTGCCTCAGACTCCTCTGCTAGAGGGTTTGAAGTATCCAAAGTACTGGGTGAAGCATAAGACTCTGCGACCACAGCTTCACTGGACAGGATCACTGAACAGTCCATATTGCAGGGCAAAACCATGGAAGCACCTGCTGGACAGCATAATGATTCTGTGACCTGAGTTTCATTGGAGAGATCTACTGCACAATTCATGGTACAGGGCAAATTTACTGGAATATTTTCTGAACAAGGTAATAATTCTGCGATTTCAGGTTCACATAGCAGATGCTCTGAGCTATTCACGAAACTAGAGCGAGGTGTAGAAACAGGAAGATCAAGACACAATGTTTGCGCATCTGAATCACCATTCATTTGTAAAATTGGAAAATTCAGATGCTGGGGTTCTGAGGTTTCTAGACAGGATTGCTGGGACTCGGAAACTGATGTAGTGCATCTATTGGCATCTGCTGGATCAGACAGGAGTTGAACTTTATTAACACACGTAATTTCTGCAGAAGTGTTTGCAGAGGCAGGCAAGATTTTTCTGGTGTCTGTTTCACTGAACAAAGAGTCATGAGTACTGGCTAGGCTGGACTCGGAAGTCAGCAGGACCTCTGGATTCTCTGCTGAGAAATTTGCGCAGGGCAAGGTTAAGAATGTATCAGTGGCTTCTGTTTTACTGGTAAGTAACACTGAGTTATCCATGGTACAGGGTGGAATTGCAGGAACTTCAATTTCACACAAAAAGAGCTCCGAATCACCTTCTGAATCAGCCAAAGGTGCTGAAGCAGGCGGGTCAGAACGCCAAATTTGCGAATTCGGAGTCACATAAAAATCATCCAAAATCAGTTCCCACACATCAATCAATGGAGCCACAAAGTCATACCCACACACACCAGTTTTTATTAGGTTATAGGCAGACTTAATGCATGCATTCAATACTAATTCACTTTTTGCACTGTAAAATTGACAAAATGAACTTGAATCATTCTTCCATTCATTGACCAGAGCTTCCATCTCTCCTTTCTCAAATGGAGGATTCCAAGCATACTTAACAGGCAGATCATGGTTTGCAGATATGATTGTAGCAGGGACATATATTGGGTTAATTAGCAGGTGATTGGCAGATTCCTTATTCCTAAGAATCTCCAATACCTGTAGCAAGTGCTGAACTGTAGTGTATGCAAACTTTCCTTGCTTCACAAATAAGTTGATTTGTTCAATACTCTGTAATATCTCCTCATAATCATACTCAGATAATTCTTTTAAACAAAAATCTTTATTTTCCCTAGCCAGGGAGGAAAGTTCATTAGTAGTTTCATAAGTCCATTTAACTCCCCTGAAAGACAATTGCATTTCATTATCTGTTAATGGCAGAATCTCATTATAGGTCTCAGTCGCTAAGGATAACGACTCTGCAGATCGGACACGTTTCTTAGAACGTTTGCGTTTTGCCTTAGACCCTGCTGTTTTTGGTGATTTATTCAAGGCTGCAGGAAAATTATCAGTAACACTTTCTGCTTGCTGAACATTTTTGCAAGCAATTGAAGGAGAAGCTGATTGGCCTGCTGCCAGGAGTTCATTAAGAGGAAAAGGCAATGGATCTATGCGCAACCAGTTATGGATCACAAACGCTAGAAATTCCAGCGGTCTCTCTTTCAAATCGGAATGATTGAGAACATCAAATGCCCACTGGAATAATTCCCCTTTAAACAAAATATAACTTAGTTGGAGTGCCCAGGTTGAAACAGGAGTCGCTTGGAGATCGGGATTGGCCAGGAACCTGGCACATTCAGAGAAAAACTCATTTTCTGTTTCAGAGTTAAGTTCTTCAAATTTCTTAAAGGAACAGGAACCATAATTAACAGTGTCATACTTTCTGGGAATCCCCCCCACAATGGGGATTGGTAATGGGGTTTTCATAATGTAAAGCTTGGTGGTGTATTCTCCACAGTCAGCATGCAACGCATGAGCTGGCGTGGAGGAGGTACACACACCAGCACAAGGAAACAGGCTATCCCTAGTATAGTGGAGGGGAGGACTGACTCCAATAGGAGATTGTGGCGCACAGAGCCGGTGCAGATCTGACAGCCACAAACAATGCTTTCGTTATAACGTCTCAGCGCAAAGTAGCGCTGAGCGCATAAACCAGAACTGAGGAGATCAGGACAGGTAGACAGAATGAACGCTTGCTAGCTAGCGGCTACTTAGCGACAGCAAGCGTCCAAAACAAGACAGACTGGAATGAGGCAGCCAATGCGATTGCAGCGATGGCGTGCCTCACAAAGACAGGACAGGATAGTCAGGAAATAGCAGGATCAAGATAGATGAACGTAACACAGACAAATATACAATAAGTATGTTTTCCTAGCGTATTACAATTACAGCTATCAATGAAACTATTTGTAACGTCTGACTAACATATGTATATATCGGCAATGAACCGATATATGACATAAGCAGGAACGCTGACTAGGACTGGAGTAATACAGGGAACAGGACTCAGAAGTAGAGTTGGGCCGAACGGTTCGCCTGCGAACGGTTCCATGCGAACTTCAGTGGTTCGCGTTCGCGTCCCGCAGGCGAACCTTTGCGGAAGTTCGGTTCGCCCCATAATGCACATGGAGGGTCAACTTTGACCCTCTACATCACAGTCAGCAGGCCCAGTGTAGCCAATTAGGCTACACTAGCCCCTGGAGCCCCACCCCCCCTTATATAAGGCAGGCAGCGGCGGCCATTACGGCCACTCGTGTGCCTGCATTAGTCAGAGTAGGGCGAGTTGCTGCAGACTGTCTCTCAGGGAAAGATTAGTTAGGCTTAGCTTGTTCCTGTCTGGCTGCATACCTGTTCTGTGAACCCACCACTGCATACCTGTGCTGTGAACCCACCACTGCATACCTGTGCTGTGAACCCACCACTGCATACCTGTTCTGTTCAGTGGACCCGCCACTGTATACCTGTTCATTGAACCCACCACTGCATACCTGTGCTGTGAACCCACCACTGCATACCTGTGCTGTGAACCCACCACTGCATACCTGTGCTGTGAACCCACCACTGCATACCTGTTCTGTTCAGTGGACCCGCCACTGCATACCTGTTCTGTTTAGTGAACCCGCCACTGCATACCTGTTCTGTTCAGTGGACCCGCCACTGCATACCTGTTCTGTTTAGTGAACCGCCACTGTATACCTGTTCTGTTTAGTGAACCCGCCACTGCATACCTGTTCTGTTCAGTGGACCCGCCACTGCATACCTGTTCTGTTTAGTGAACCCACCACTGCATACCTGTTCTGTTCAGTGGACCCGCCACTGCATACCTGTGCAGTTAAGTGAACCCGCCACTGCATACCTGTTCTGTTCAGTGGACCCGCCACTGCATACCTGTTCTGTTTAGTGAACCGCCACTGTATACCTGTTCTGTTTAGTGAACCCGCCACTGCATACCTGTTCTGTTCAGTGAACCCACCGCATCAGTGCGCATACCTGCACAGTTAAGTGAACCCGCCACTGCATACCTGTTCTGTTCAGTGGACCCGCCACTGCATACCTGTTCTGTTTAGTGAACCGCCACTGTATACCTGTTCTGTTTAGTGAACCCGCCACTGCATACCTGTTCTGTTCAGTGAACCCACCGCATCAGTGCGCATACCTGTGCAGTTAAGTGAACCCGCCACTGCATACCTGTTCTGTTCAGTGGACCCGCCACTGCATACCTGTTCTGTTTAGTGAACCGCCACTGTATACCTGTTCTGTTTAGTGAACCCGCCACTGCATACCTGTTCTGTTCAGTGAACCCACCGCATCAGTGCGCATACCTGTGCAGTTAAGTGAACCCGCCACTGCATACCTGTTCTGTTCAGTGGACCCGCCACTGCATACCTGTTCTGTTTAGTGAACCGCCACTGTATACCTGTTCTGTTTAGTGAACCCGCCACTGCATACCTGTTCTGTTCAGTGGACCCGCCACTGCATACCTGTTCTGTGAACCCGCCACTGTATACCTGTTCTGTTCAGTGAACCCACCGCATCAGTGTGCATACCTGTGCAGTTAAGTGAACCCACCTACCTACGTGAGTGCACGCAGTGTGATATACCACTCCGTGCATACCCGATATGGACAAAACAGGTAGAGGAAGAGGTAGTGGCAGAGCCAGAGGAAGGCCACCCGGCAGGTCTGCGCGAGGTCGTGTAAATGTAATTTCGTGTGGACCTGGCCCACAGTACAGTGCTCGGAAGAAGGCACGTCCCATCACCTCCCAAGATTGTCAGGACGTGGTTGAGTATTTAGCGACACAGAACACCTCATCTTGCTCAGCCACCAGTGCTACTACTAGCACCACTTCCGCTGCATTTGACACTTCGCAAGAATTATTTAGTGGTGAAATCACTGATGCACAGCCATTGTTGTTACAGCCAGATGAATTTTCACCAGCTCATATGTCTGAGTTACGCGGCAACATTATGGATGTAACGTGTAAGGAGGATGAAGGACCTACTGATGTTGGTGCATGTTTGGATTTGTCTGAGGCAAGCGAAGCTGGGCAGGATGATTACGATGATGACGATGATAGGGATCCTCTGTATGTACCCAATAGAGGAGATGAAGAGGGGGACAGTTCAGAGGGGGAGTCAGAGAGTAGGAGGAGGAGAGAAGTTGCTGAAAGAAGCTGGGGCAGCTCTTCGTCAGAAACAGCTGGTGGCAGTGTCCGGCACCATGTATTGCCACCTATGTACAGCCAGCCAACTTGCCCTTCAGCATCAGCTGCTGAGGTCCCCATAGTGCCCACATCCCAGGGTGGCTCAGCGGTGTGGAAATTTTTTCATGTGTGTGCCTCAGATCGGAGCAAAGCCATCTGTTCGCTCTGCCAACAAAAATTGAGCCGTGGAAAGGCCAACACTCACGTAGGGACAAGTGCCTTACGAAGGCACCTGGAGAAAAGGCACAAACAGCAATGGGATGGCCACCTGAGCAAAAGCAGCAGCAGCACACAAAAGCAAAGCCACCCTCCTTCTCCTCTTCCTCCTCCATCAGGTGCATTATCTGCTTCTGCCGCTTTCTCCCTTCCACCTTCACAGGCACCCTCCTCCACTCCGCCTCTGCCCTTGAGCGGTTCCTGCTCCTCTGCCCACAGCAGCAGTCAGGTGTCCGTGAAGGAAATGTTTGAGCGGAAGAAGCCAATTTCGGCCAGTCACCCCCTTGCCCGGCGTCTGACAGCTGGCGTGGCGGAACTGTTAGCTCGGCAGCTGTTACCATACCGGCTGGTGGACTCTGAGGCCTTCCGTAAATTTGTGGCCATCGGAACACCGCAGTGGAAGATGCCAGGCCGCACTTATTTTTCGAGAAAGGCCATACCCCAACTGCACCGTGAAGTTGAGAGGCAAGTGGTGTCATCTCTTGCGAAGAGCGTTGGGTCAAGGGTACACCTGACCACGGATGCCTGGTCTGCCAAGCACGGGCAGGGCCGCTACATTACCTACACAGCCCATTGGGTGAACCTGGTGGTGAACGATGGCAAGCAGGGCGCAGCGGACCAAATTGTGACACCTCCACGGCTTGCAGGCAGGCCTCCTGCCACCTCCTCTCCTCCTGCTACATGCTCTTCGCTGTCCTCCTCCTCCTTGGCTGAGTGGCAGTTCTCCTCTCCAGCTACACAGCCCCAGCTCCGCAGGGCCTATGCTGCATGCCAGGTACGACGGTGTCACGCCATCTTAGACATGGCTTGTCTCAAAGCGGAGAGTCACACTGGAGCAGCTCTCCTGGCTGCTCTTAAGAAACAGGTGGATGAGTGGCTGACCCCGCACCACCTGGAGATAGGCAACGTGGTGTGCGACAACGGCAGCAATCTGCTTGCCGCTTTGCATATGGGGAAGCTGACACACATACCCTGCATGGCACATGTCATGAATCTAGTGGTTCAAAGATTTGTGGCAAAGTACCCTGGCTTAGCGAATGTCCTGAAGCAGGCCAGGAAGTTCTGTGGGCATTTGAGGCGGTCTTACACAGCCATGGCACGCTTTGCGGAAATTCAGCGCAAAAACAACATGCCGGTGAGACGCCTCATTTGCGATAGCCCGACTCGCTGGAACTCGACCCTGCTCATGTTCTCCCGCCTGCTAGAACAGAAGAAAGCCGTGACCCACTACCTCTACAACTACAGTAGAATGAAACAGTCTGGGAAGATGGGGATGTTCTGGCCCGACAACTGGACACTGATGGAGAATGCATGCAGGCTCATGCGGCCGTTTGAGGAGGTGACCAACCTGGTGAGCCGCAGTGAGGGCACCATCAGCGACTTAATTCCCTACGCTTACTTCTTGGAGCGTGCTGTGCGTAGAGTGGCGGATGAAGCTGTGAATGAGCGTGACCAGGAACCGTTACGGCAGGAACAGGCATGGGACCAATTTTCATCAGACCCAGCTGTTTCCTCAACACCTGCGGCAGCACAGAGGGGGGAGGAGGAGGAAGAAGAGAAGTCGTGTGCAGAAGACGAATCAGACTCAGAGGATGATGAGCAAGGTGTTTCTTTGGGGGAGGAGGAGGAGGAGGAGGAGGGGACAGCGGCAGGAGAACAACCTCAGCAGGCATCGCAAGGGGCTTGTGCTGCTCAACCTTCCCGTGGTATTGTTCGCGGCTGGGGGGAGGAGGTTGACTTACCTGACGTCACTGAGGAAGAGCAAGAGGAGATGGAGGGTACTGGATCCGACTTTGTGCAGATGTCGTCTTTTATGCTGTCCTGCCTGTTGAGGGACCCCCGTATAAAAAACCTCAAGGGGAATGAGCTGTACTGGGTGGCCACACTACTAGACCCTCGGTACAGGCACAAAGTGGCGGACCTGTTACCAACTCACCGGAAGGTGGAAAGGATGCAGCACATGCAGAACCAGCTGTCAACTATGCTTTACAATGCCTTTAAGGGTGATGTGACGGCACAACGCCAGCAAGGTACCACTGCCACTAATCCTCCTCCCGTGTCCACGCAGTCAAAGACAGGACGCTCCAGCGATCTCATGGTGATGTCGGACATGCGGACGTTCTTTAGTCCAACGCCTCGCCGTAGCCCTTCCGGATCCACCCTCCACCAACGCCTGGAACGGCAGGTAGCCGACTACCTGGCCTTAAGTGTGGATGTAGACACTGCTGTGAACAGCGATGAGGAACCCTTGAACTACTGGGTGCGCAGGCTTGACCTGTGGCCAGAGCTGTCCCAATTTGCCATCCAACTTCTCTCCTGCCCTGCCGCAAGCGTCCTCTCAGAAAGGACCTTCAGCGCAGCTGGAGGCATTGTCACAGAGAAGAGAAGTCGCCTAAGTCACAAAAGTGTTAAGTACCTCACCTTTATCAAAATGAATGAGGCATGGATCCCGGAGGGCTGCTGCCCGCCCCAAGACTAAGTCAGTCCCCGCACATACAGCATCTCTGCCTGCACGCCGTGTGACTGGCTGCCTGGCCTGCCCCAAGAAGACTAAGTCGCTCCCAGTCCCTCCACACAGCATGTCTGCCTGCAGGCCGCTTGACTACCTTCTCCGCCACCACCAACAGGGTCCGGGACTCCAGGCGGATTGCTGAATTTTTTAGGCCGCTGCTAGCAGCGGCCGCTGTAATAATTTTTCGGGTGCGTGTACATGACTGCCTAATTTTTCTGGCTGCACTGCGGGCAGCTGCAACAACAAAAGAAAAGGCATGTACATGCGCCCATTCCCCTTCGTGATCATTACCTTGCCGTGGTGAAGGGGCTTGCGTATCACAATGGAGCAATGACCGGCGCCTAGATGAGTGTCTCGGGGGGCACACCCACGATAATAAGGTCGTTGCCTCATTGTGGTCAGACCAAATTTGATCAGCTGGACAGTCACTGTTCTGTCATTCAGCTACATCAGCCAGGTGACCATATGGGCTGTAAAGCCACCAAAACCTGCACTGTCGCCATGGTGCGCACCAGTAAAGCACGGCCGTCACTACACAAACAGCTGTTTGCGGTGCGTTACACGATGAGTTTGGTGTGTCAGTGTGAAGCAGTACCTTAATTACACTACCTGATTGATGTATACACATGCAAGATGTTTGAAAGCACTTTAGGCCTGTCATTTAGCATTCAATGTGATTTCTGCCCTTAAAACGCTGCTTTGCGTCAAATCCAGATTTTTCCCGGGGACTTTTGGCATGTATCCCACTCCGCCATCCCCCCCTCCAGGTGTTAGACCCCTTGAAACATCTTTTCCATCACTTTTGTGGCCAGCATAATTATTTTTTTTTTTCAAAGTTCGCATCCCCATTGAAGTCTATTGCGGTTCGCGAACTTTAACGCGAACCGAACCTTTCGCGAAAGTTCGCGAACCCGGTTCGCGAACCGAAAATCGGAGGTTCGGCCCAACTCTACTCAGAAGGATTCGCTATCTCTTCGCAGAGATGAACGCAATCCACAAACGGTAACAGAACAGGATTCAGAAGGATTCGTTATCTCTTCGCAGAGATGAACGCAATCCACAAACAGTAACAGAACAGGATTCAGAAGGATTCGTTATCTCTTCGCAGAGATGAACGCAATCCACAAACGGTAACAGGACAGGATTCAGAAGGATTCGTTATCTCCTCGCAGAGATGAACGCAATCCACGAACAGGACCAGCAGCAGGATACTAGCTCAGCACGGGTGCTCACGATACGCGCAAACTACCAAAACGTGCTGGAAAGCTGACTAACTGCACACAGGATATAAACAGTTCGTGTACGTATACATCAGCGACACTGATGTATCAACGTAACACGAATACAAGGAAAATAATAAACGTGCTGGTATGCATATATATGGGCAATGAACCAATATATGATGCAAAACCAGCAAAGTATCTTTTAGAACAAGAAACACGATCGGGGGCTGAAGCAACAGCAAGACAGGCTTAAACTGAAGCTATGAAAACCCGAGGAGTCCTGCAGGAAGCAGATCTTTATACTGAGGTCATCCAATGGGAGCAGACATGCAGATTCCCACACAGGTGAATGATAATCAGTCACAAGCTGACAGCAGGGAAAGGCAGACAAATCTATGCAGCTTGCATGGAAAGAGATCAGAACTGCCTGAGCTGCAGCACTACTACTTCCAGCAACACCTGCTGCAGCAGAGATCATTACAGTAACACTATAAAAGCCTAATTTTTCAGTGCCCAACAGGGTCCAGCATCTGCACTGTAAATTTAGAGAAGGGGGGAGTGATGACACCAAGAGTTTTCACACCAGGTGACTCCAGCCCAAGATATGCTTCTTCTGGCAGCCATACTAATCTTTTGGTCTCAACAGTTTCAAATTCACAGGCCTACAATTAGTTCCAGTGTTTCGAGTCAGGACACCTGATCTTAATTTTTATTGGTCAGTGACCCAAAATAAATTAGATGCAAAGGCAGATGATCAGCAGTACAGCCAGAAATAGCAGCATTTTCTAAATGCAAGTCAGTAATGACACCTCTCATTTTTTTCTCACCTCAAGTTTCTTGTAAACCTTTCTAATCATGGATAGACTTACTAAACTATTGGTCTTTGATACCAGAATAGAGGTGTTATTGTTTCTCATACCTAAGCCTATCTAATACTGCTTTTTTACATTTAATGCCATTCTTCGGCGTAGTGGATAGTGCAATGGAACATATAAAACAGGGTGTTGCTAATTTGTTGGGAGTGGGCAGAGACTAATTTTTGTTTTGAATTTGGCTTCAGCACCAGTACCATGCTTGATGATTCTCTAGAAATAATCACTGCTGTTTCTTTATTTTTGGTGCCTGATAAAACAGGCGAAAGCAGTTGCCAATATTGCACTAAAGTTGCTTTGTGACACTATTTTCATTGATGATTTTCGTGTTTCTCTCCTGTCAATTGTTGACCCTAATCAATCGTTGTAGGAACGGTTAAGATGACCTCTGCGGGCTGTTTGCCACAGCAGGGGTGGTTAAGGTTAGGCGTGTGTGTGTGTGTGTGGGGGGGCATCGGTAGTGCGAGGGTTCAGTGTGAGAATAGGCTTATGTTTAGCTATAATAAAATATTGGTATTTAATACCAATATTTTACTATCATTTTATAAATTAATAGTAAAATATCAGTAAATTCACTGATATTCTACTGTTGGAATTACTGGTCACTCAGATTTACGTGCGTCCTTTTTTGATGTACGCATTCTAACACTCCTCTTTAAAATTAACGCCTTCCCGATGCCTTACCCTAAACTTCCCCACAAAATGTAACCCTTTTCAGATGAATAACTGTACTTTTCTAACCAGAGATAGATGGATTACGAAGAAATGGGGCCCTAGGTAAGGTAATAGCTTTGGTACCCCTTATGGTCCTAATGGTAAACTGAGGTGGAGAGAGGTCAGACAGGTAACTTGTGGGCCCCGTGACATCCACTAGACCCTATGCACCTGTCTAGGTTGCCTTGTGGATGATCCTGCTCTGCTTCTAACCTTAACTAAAGCTGGCCTCCTGCGATCTTATTCCTGCAATTAAACCCTTCTAAGCTATGTCTAACCATAACTTATATACCAAAAAGTCTCCAATCCACACAACTCCTTTAACTACGCGGTGGCAGCCCCACGACCTCCTAGCGACGATCGGCGTAAGGTCCTTGGGGCGTGGTTTGCAGGTGCATCCCGGCTTAGATGGCAGAGCTCTGCTTCGTCTTCGGTCTCCCAGCCGTCTATTTACTAGGTACAGCACTGCGATCAAAGGCAGCGCTTTACAGGGGACAGCTGTGTGACACGGCTGTCCCCTCCAGAGGCAGGGAAGTGATCGGCTGTCATAGGCTGAAGCCTATGACAGACGATCACGCTGATTGGCTGGTGGGGGGAGGGGGGGGGACCACAAAAAAAAATACTCATTTTTATTTTAAAAAAACTCAAATAAATATTTGCAAAAAAAATAAACATTGGGGAGCGATCAGACCCCACCAACAGAAATCTCTGTTGGTGGGGAGAAAAGGGGGGAATCACTTGTGTGCTGAGTTGGATGGCCCTGCAGCAAGGCCTTAAAGCTGTGGCCTAATTTGAGAAAAATGGCCTGGTCTTTAGGGGGGTTTAACACTGCGGTCCTCAAGTGGTTAAAGGACATCCGACGTGACTTGTGGCATGATGAGATAGACATATGTATGTACAGTGCCAATCACACAAATAACTATGCTGTGTTCCTTTTTTATTTTTCTGTCTCTGCCTGAAAGAGTTAAAAATCAGGTATGCAAGTGACAGTTTCTGTCTGGGTCGGGTCCGGGTCGGACTATATCGTGACCCTCACTGATAAGGAATTGCAGCCATAAAACACTTTCCTGGCAGTAAATAGCTTCTAAAAGCATGAAAGAGATAAAAAGAGTCACTAGTTCATATATTTTAGCCTTGGCATACTTCAATGAATGTGTCATTGAGAAAAGGCTATGAAACAGTAAAATAAAACTGAGGGATAACTAAAAAGTCGAGGACAGATACAATTGTTTATCTCATTCGTTTATTAAGCACTTTACTGAAGGGATTACTCTTTCTGATTTAGACCTTCACTTGCTTTTGTTCGATCTGTTGATTGCCTGTCCACAGTCTATTTTGACAATGCTACAGTGCTGCATGCCAATGCTTCTGTGCTGCCTGTCCTAATCTTTGCTTGTTTTACAAGTCTGTCTGTATGCTGCTTACTTTGACCACCACTTGTTCACTAATGCTGGGTACACACAGTAAGATTTTCCAGCATGATTCTGCACGCGATTCTGCACTCAATTCTCTTATCTTCATGCGTTTTTCTTATCTTTCTCCATTCACTCCTTTGAGAAATCAAGCGCAGAAACGATCGGGAGCAATATTGGACATGGCGGATTTTATCAATCGGATCCATCTATCGCACGGGAAATTGTACCGTGTGTATTAGGGATAGCACATTCTTTACTGCTGACATGGTACGTTTATCTGGTTATCTGTTTGTACATAAGTTATTGTATGCAACAGATCTGAGGTCTGTCACCTAGTAGCATCATGTAGCCACATCCAGTGGTGCTCAGCAGAGCTCGAATATTCGAGTAGCTCGAATATTCGAGCGCTTTTTTCAGCTATTCGAGCTCGAATACCGAGCTCGAATAGCTGCAGCTACTCGAATGGGCTATTCGAGTGAACTCGAATAGCCCATTCACTATTCGAGCTATTCGAGCTAACAGTGCTATTCGAGCTCGAATACCGAGCTCGAATAGCGTCATAGCCCAGATTGATGTCCTTAGAGCCAATCAGAGGGCTCCCAGGCCCTCTGACGGCAGCCAATCACAGAGGGGGACCCTGGCCAGCCCCTACCCTATAAATAGCGGCCGCCATGTTCCGTTTTTCCGTCCTTGCCTGACTTTGTACAGAGAGAGATCTGCTCCTTTGTGCTTTGGCTTAGCAAGAGCTTTATTGTGGTCAACTACCTAGCGTTTTTGCTCACATACACCTCCTATACACACCTATATTGTTGTTAGTTAGATAGAGATTGTATTTTAGTTAGTAGCTTGTGTGTTACATAGAGACAGACACAGCTGCTGCAGGCAAGCTTACACTGCTTTAGGCCTCAGGGCCTTGCCTGTGTGGGCAGCTGTCCTCCTGTGACTGTCCTCTGTTAGTTTATTATACCAGTGTTTCTGCTGTCCTACCTTTACTACTGAGCGATTGTATTTTGTAGTAACTGTACTAGGACACTCACTGTCACTGTTTGTTCATAGCTCCTGCGTGTGTGCGTGCACAGTACACACACTCTATTTCCTTCTGATTACTATTGATTATTGTAATTTCTATTTGTACTTACTAACTACTTACTACTAGGGACACTCAGTCACTGTTCATAGGCTAGCTCCTGCGTGTGTGTGTGCGTGCACTCAGTACACACACTCTATTTCCTTCTGATTACTATTGATTATTGTAATTTCTAGTTGTACACTTACTTACTACTTACTACTAGGGACACTCAGTCACTGTTCATAGGCTAGCTCCTGCGTGTGTGTGTGTGCGTGCACTGTCTGTACAGTACACACACTCTATTTCCTTCTGATTACTATTGATTATTGTAATTTCTAGTTGTACTTACTAGTAACTACTTACTACTAGGGACACTCAGTCACTGTTCATAGGCTAGCTCCTGCGCTGCGTGTGTGTGTGCGTGCACTGTCAGTACACACACTCTATTTCCTTCTGATTACTACTGATTATTGTAATTTCTAGTTGTACACTTACTTACTACTTACTACTAGGGACACTCAGTCACTGTTCATAGGCTAGCTCCTGCGTGTGTGTGTGCGTGCACTCAGTACACACACACACTCTATTTCCTTCTACTTAATCTGATTACTACTGATTATTGTATTTTCTAGTTAGTGTACTAGGGGACACACTCACTGTTCACTGTTCACACTTATACTGATTACTGAATTATTGTATTTTGTATTAGTACTGTACTAGTAATCACTTAGCGATCTAATCACTTAGTGATTAGTGTCACCTCACCCACCAACCCACTCCATTAAAGTACCCCACTTTTTCACCCGCCCTTTTAAAAAACTTTTTTGTTTACACCCAGAACATCAAAGATGTCTGGAAGTGGCAGCCAGCGCGGTTTGGGCAAGGGGAAGGGCAGCAAGGGAATCAAGAGGAGAGGGAGCAGCATTGTGGCAAGCCGCGGCCGCGCCACCATGCACAGTTCCGCAGCAGCTGCGTCAGTGGCTAACATTCCTCCTATAGCCACTGGGCGCCACCCAGCAGGAGCAACTCACGCTGCAGAGACACAGCAGCAGCAGCAGCAGCGTGTAGTACCTGCTCCTATTTTCCTCCAGCCGGGTCGGAAACGTCCCATTGAGGAAAAGGATGCAGACACTGTGGTGCAACTGATGACGGAGGATGAGCAGCCCGCCATCAGCTCTGCATCCGAGGCCTCCACCCTCACCACCACCACCCCTGTTCGCAGCAGCCGCCCAGCAGGGCCTGGGGAGGAGGCCAGTTCACCGTCACAAGTTGGCGACCTGTCACTCAGCAGTATTTTTACCCCAGGCACCATCAGGGTATTGTCTGCTGTTGTTGGCGATTTGGAGGAGGAGATGCTGATGGGCACTTTGGGGGATGAGGGATTGGACAGCAAGACTGTGGCGACAGTCAAGCAGCCCATCCATGCATCAGGAGAGGAGTTTGGGGGGTCATCATCCCAGCAGGACATGTTTCAGGAGGGGGATGATGATGATGATGATGATGACGTGGTGACAGACAAAGACTGGGTGCCCCCACCACCAGCACCTGGGGATGTCATCATCAGCAGCTCTGAGGAGGAGGAGGAGGATGCGCATGTGGGCCTTGCAAGGAGGCGCATCATTGCAAGCATTGGCAGCAGTAGGCAGGTCCCACAGCCTGCTGGTGTCTCAGGCTCAGCAGCAGCAGCAGCAGCATCTGCCAGTACCACCACCAGCCGCACCCAAGCCCCCGCCCCAACCACCACAGGGAGACAGGCAGCAGCGGCTCCAGGCCGTAGGGGGTTGTTTTTGTCACCAATCTGGCGATTTTTCACCATGCCCACAGTGTACAGCAAGTACGCCACTTGCAACCACAGCGGAAGTTGAGCAGAGGTGCAGACCCCTTAAAGTTCAGCACCAGCTCGCTCATCAACCACCTTGCTGCGAAACATTTCCACCAGCATGAGGAGTTCCAGAGGCTGAAGGCATCTGGTGCTGGCAGTGGCACCACACCCATCACTGCACAGCCTTCAGCAGCAGCAGCAGCAGCAACAGCAGCCACCCGCCCTCCTGCTCCTCCAGCAGCACCAGCAGGAGTGCGGAAACGCACTGCTCCTCCCCCCTCTGCAACTCCTGCCGCCGACACGGAGGCCTGTTCTGGCAGCCAGTCCTCAGTGGCCTCCTCTGCTGTGTCCGCTGATTCCCGTGCCAGCAAAAGGCCACGCCAGAGCCTTTTGAGTGAGTCCTTCCAGGGGGTGGTTAGGGCTCTGCCTCCCAGCAGCCGTCGCGTGCGTCAGCTGAACGGCTTGCTGGCACGGGCCATGTGCTCCCAACTCCTGCCGTACACGCTCGTGCAGGAGGGGAGCGACATGCGTGCGCTGCTTGCTTGTGCAGCCCCAGACTGGCAGCTCCCCAGCAGACACTTTTTCGCCCGCAAGGCCATTCCTGCACTGCACCGCTTTGTGATGGCCAGTGTGGAGCGAGGGCTGGAGCACGCGGTTGGTGAAAGGGTCCACGTCACCATGGACTCCTGGAGCAGCCGCTTCGGGACAGGCCGCTACCTGTCCTTCACTGTCCACTGGGTCAGCTTGGTGGAAGGGGGTGAGGATGGGAGAGCAGCAGCGGGCACAGCAGCAGCAGCAACACAGTGGGTGGTGCCACCCCGCAGGGTCAGGGGAACTGCAGCAGGTTCCTCCGATCCCCTGCCATCCTCCGGCACACCTGGCCAAACCCCCCGCCTCAGCAGCAGCGTGAAGGGCCGCCACTGCCAAGCCCTGCTGCAGTTGGTCAGCCTTGGGAAGACCAAACTGATGGCAACCCATGTGTTGGCCAAACTCCAGGAGCAGGAGAGGATTTGGCTGACCCCCAGAGGCCTCAGAGTCGGAGAGGTGGTGGCCAACAATGGGGCCAATCTGGTTGCCGCAATAGACAGGGGAAACCTGACCCACATCCCCTGTCTTGCCCACGTGCTGAACCTGGTGGTGCAGAAGTTCTTGCGCACCTACCAGGGGATGGGCGAACTGCTGGAAACGGCAAGGAACGTTGTGCGTCACTTCCGGCGCTCGGCTGCAGCCTGTGCGAGCCTGGAAGACGTGCAAAAGGAGCTGGAGCTGCCACGCCATCGGCTGATCCTTGATGTTCCAACTCGCTGGAACTCCACCCTGGCGATGTTGGAGCGTCTGGTTGAACAGAAGCATGCTGTCAACCAGTACCTTGCCCAGGCCACTGTTTCCGCCGCTCAGAGAAGGGACAAGACCAGCAACATCCCGTCCATCGTCCCCGATGATGACTGGAGGCACATGCATCAGGTGTGCTTAGTGCTGGCTCCCTTTCTGCAGGCCACTAACATGGTGAGCAGGGACCATGCTATGGTCTGCGAGTGGGTGCCCCTGGTTTGTCTGCTGAACAGGGCCCTCGATGCTTTGCTGGAACAGGGAGCGGCAGCCTTGGACCAGCAGGAGCGGCAAGCAGCTGCACAGTCCACCTCTGAGGGGGAGGAGGAGGAGGACTTGGTGGAGGTCCCTGACCTTGCTGCTGATGAGGGGGATCAGCACAGCGCAGC
The DNA here is from genome assembly GCF_040937935.1 of Hyperolius riggenbachi. Taxonomy (NCBI): domain Eukaryota; kingdom Metazoa; phylum Chordata; class Amphibia; order Anura; family Hyperoliidae; genus Hyperolius; species Hyperolius riggenbachi. The sequence goes on from NC_090649.1 coordinate 260,975,896, forward strand.
TGAGTTGGTGCGGGGGTGGAGAGAGGATGAGGCGGCAGAGGAGGAGGATGAGGACAGCACTGCTGTCGATGTGCCAGCACACGTGGCCCGCCTCTTCCCAATGGTAGCGCACATGCTGACGTGCCTGCGCAAGGACCCCAGGGTGATCCAGATGAAGCAGATGGGGGACATCTGGATCAGCATGATGTTGGACCCACGCCTCAAGGGGAAGTTGAGCCAGTTCCTGCCGCCTGCAGGAGGAGACCCAGCGCAACAAATAAGGAGCTTGCAGCAGGCCCTTGTTGAGCGCTTGGAGGAAGCCTTCCCCCAGCCTTCCACCCCCACTGTCCAGCCAGCACAGAGGCAGCAGCAGGTGCCTGCATCCAGCAGTAAGCGCCCCACAGACCTGCTGTCTCTCAGCAACGAGCTCTACAGGACTGTAGAGGCTCCGGCAGCAGTGACTAGAGAGGAGGTGCATGCAGCAGCATCCTCCTCCGGTCACAGCCAGCGCCTGACCCGAATGGTGGCTGACTACATGGGGTCCTACAGCGGGCTTGACAGCGTTGCCCCTGTTGATCCCATGGAGTATTGGGTCAAGCGCCTGGAGATCTGGAGCGAGCTGGCGCAGTACGCCCTGGAAGTGCTGTCCTGCCCCCCTTCCAGCGTGCTGTCCGAGCGCTGCTTCAGTGCAGCTGGTGGCGTGGTCACCGAGAAACGCTCATGTCTGTCTCACAAGTCTGTGGACAGACTGACGTTTCTCAATATGAACCAGGCGTGGGTGGAAGGCGAGTTCCTGGCCCCTGTTGTCGGCGAGAGGGGGACATGAACTGGCTGCCGGAAGAACCATCGTTAATGTGCCTTACCACCCTTTACCACCTCCTGGCTCCTGCTCACTAAGCCAGCCTGGTTCACTTTGAGTATTACGTCGCCTGCAGCCACACATTTTACATCTACAGTGGGCTGCTGTGTACTGCCCTTCTGCTGTCTGTCTGTCTGTGTTTCCCCACTGCCAGGGTACACAGATTTACCTTCTGCTGCCACTCTGCCACCAGCTATTACGTCCAACAATAGCTACTCTCATTACTCCTCCATTCCTCCTGCTGCTGCTGCTGTCTGTCTGTGTTTCCCACTGCCAGGGTACACAGAATTACCTTCTGCTGCCACTCTGCCACCAGCTATTACATCCAACAATAGCTATATCTGTGTAATTTGCTGTAAAAAAAAAAAAGTAAACCATTAAAAAAAAAAAAAAAAGGTTTAATTTTTCTGAGGTGCCCGGGTTGAAAACTGTGTTGTCCCAGTTGTGTATTGGACACGATGTGGGCTGCACGACCGCTGTCTGGGACCTCCTGTTGTGTTTATTTACAGCCCTGGTATCAACGCTAGGTACCAGGGCTATTATGGCACGCTGCCTACCTACCTGCTGCCACACTCACACTACTCCTCCATTCCTCCTGCTGCTGCCTGTCTGTGTTTCCCCACTGCCAGGGTACACAGATTTACCTTCTGCTGCCACTCTGCCACCAGCTATTACGTCCAATCATAGCTACTCTCATTACTCCTCCATTCCTCCTGCTGCTGCTGCTGTCTGTCTGTGTTTCCCACTGCCAGGGTACACAGAATTACCTTCTGCTGCCACTCTGCCACCAGCTATTACGTCCAACAATAGCTACTCTCATTACTCCTCCATTCCTCCTGCTGCTGCTGCTGTCTGGCTGTGTTTCCCACTGCCAGGGTACACAGAATTACCTTCTGCTGCCACTCTGCCACCAGCTATTACATCCAACAATAGCTATATCTGTGTAATTTGCTGTAAAAAAAAAAAAGTAAACCATTAAAAAAAAAAAAAAAAAGGTTTAATTTTTCTGAGGTGCCCGGGTTGAAAACTGTGTTGTCCCAGTTGTGTATTGGACACGATGTGGGCTGCACGACAGCTGTCTGGGACCTCCTGTTGTGTTTATTTACAGCCCTGGTATCAACGCTAGGTACCAGGGCTATTATGTCACGCTGCCTACCTACCTGACTGCCTGCTGCCACACACTCATCCTCCTCCTCCTGCTGCTGAATTTACCTCCTGCTGTCTGTGTGTTTCCACTGCCAGGGAGCACATACAATGGCGCTTCCAACATGCGTGCGCCACCAGCTATTTATTACGCTAAAAAATAGCTGCATTTCTTTAAAAAAACAAAAAATATATATATTCTTTTTATTAATACTTTGTGATATTATTTTTAGAGGTGTCCGGGTTTAAAACTGTGTTGTCCCAGTTGTGTATTGGACATGATGTGGGCTTCACGACCGCTGTCTGGAACCTCATGCTGTGTATTTACGGCCTGGTACCACCGCTAGGTACCACACAGCCTATTATGTCTCGCTGCCTGCCTCATTGACTGCCTGCTGCCACACAATCATCCTCCTCCTCCTGCTGCTGCTGCTGAATTTACCTCATGCTGTCTGTGTGTTTCCACTGCCAGGGAGCACATACAATGGCGCTTCCAACATGCGTGCGCCACCAGCTATTTATTACGCTCAAAAATAGCTGCATTTCTTTAAAAAAAATATATAAAAGAGAAATAAGTTAAGAAGAAGAAGACGATATAGAAGAAGAAGAAGATATAGAAAAAGAAGAAGACTAAATAGAAAAATAATAATAAGAAGAGGATATAGAAAAAGAAGATATAGAAAAAGAAGATATAGAAGAAGAAGATGAAGAAGATGAAGAAGATGAAGAAGAAGATGAAGAAGATGAAGAAGATGAAGATGAAGAAGAAGAAGAAGACGATGAAGAAGAAGATGATGAAGAAGATGAAGAAGAAGAAGATGAAGAAGAAGAAGACGATGAAGAAGAAGATGATGAAGAAGATGAAGATGAAGAAGATGAAGAAGAAGAAGATGAAGAAGAAGAAGATGAAGAAGAAGAAGAAGAAGAAGAAAATGAAGAAGAAGAAGAAGAAGAAGATATAGAAGAAGAAGAAGAAGAAGATATAGAAGTTAAAGAAGAAGAAGAAGAAGAAGTATATACACTACTGAACAGAATTTTGGACACAACTTCTCTTCTCTTTCCACCTTTTTTTTTAAAGGAACATCCCCACATAATCACTTGCTGTTGTTACTTGGGAAAAAAGATGTTTCTTGCATCATTCACCCTCAAAACAAGTGTTGGAAGCTATTTAAGGCCAATTCGAATAGTCAGCTCGAATAATGAGCTCGAATACCGACTCGAATAGTGAGCTGAAAGTCCGAGGTCGAATCGAATAGCAAAAAATATTCGATTCGAATATTCGACCGAATTCGAATAATTTACTATTCGAATTCGACCACACTCGAATAATAAAAAGGGGTATTCGAGCATCACTGGCCACATCTATACCTCCTTGAAGAATATTATATTTTTTTTGTAGTTGTAGGTTCTTTTGTGGAATCAAATTTCCCAAACTTTTTCTTTCTCATGGCACAGAAGTATATATATATATATATATATATATATATATATATATATATATATATATGTATACACAGATAGATATATACACCATATATATATATATATATATATATATATATATATATATATACTGTATATATATATATATATATATATATATATATATATACTGTATATATATATATATATATATATATATATACACACACACACACACACACTCACCTAAAGGATTATTAGGAACACCTGTTCAATTTCTCATTAATGCAATTATCTAATCGACCAATCACATGGCAGTTGCTTCAATGCACTTAGAGGTGTGGTCCTGGTCAATACAATCTCCTGAACTCCACACTGAGTATGAGAATGAGAAAAAAAGGTGATTTAAGCAATTTTGAGCGTGGCATGGTTGTTGGTGCCAGATGGGCCGAGTATTTCACAATCTGCTCAGTTACTGAGATTTTCACCCACAATCATTTCTAGGGTTTACAAAGAATGGTGAGAAAAGGGAAAAACATCCAGTATGTCAGTACAGTCCTGTGGGTGAAAATGCCTTGTTGATGCTAGATGTCAGAGGAGAATGGGCCAACTGATTTAAGCTAATAGAAGAGCAACGTTGACTGAAATAACCACTTGTTACAACCGAGGTATGCAGCAAAGCATTTGTGAAGCCACAAACTTGAGGTGGATGGGCTACAACTGCAGAAAAACCCACCGGGTACCACTCATCTCCACTACAAATAGGAAAAAGAGGCTACAATTTGCACAAGCTCACCAACATTGGACAGTTGAAGACTGGATAAATGTTGCCTGGTCTGATGAGTCTTGATAGAGTCAGAAATTGGTGTAAACAGAATGAGAACATGGATCTGTCATGCCTTGTTACCACTGTGCAGGCTGGTGGTGGTGGTGTAATGGTGTGGGGGATGTTTTCTTGGCACACTTTAGGCCCCTTAGTGCCGATTGGGCATCATTTAAATGCCACGGGCTACCTGAGCATTGTTTCTGACCATGTCCATCCCTTCATGACCACCATATACCCCTCCTCTGATGGCTACTTCCAGCAGGATATTGCATGATGTTACAAAGCTCAAATCATTTCAAATTGGTTTCTTGAACATGACAATGAGTTCACTGTACTAAAATGGCCCCCACAGTCACCAGATCTCAACCCAATAGAGCATCTTTGAGATATGATGGAATGGGAGTTTCGTGCCCTGGGTGTGCATCCCACAAATCTCCATCAACTGCAAGATGCTCTCCTATCAATATGGGCCAACATTTCTAAAGAATGCTTTCAGCACCATGTTGAATCAATGCCACATAGAATTAAGGCAGTTCTGAAGGCAAAATGGGGTCAAACACCATATAAGTATGGTGTTCCTAATAATCCTTTAGGTGAGTATATAAATATATATATATGATGTATTTATTTTAAGTATTTACATAGCGCCCACATATTATGCCCGGAAGTACAGAATATATTGTCTTGTCACTAACTGTCCCTCAGAGGTCTCACAATCTAGTCCCTACCATAGTCTTATGTCTATGTATGTATCATAGTCTAGGGCCAATTTAGGGGGAAGCCAATTAACCCTCCTGGCGGTATAAAAAATTCCGCCAGGAGGCAGCGCAGCAGTTTTTTTTTTTTAATATCATGTAGCGAGCCCAGGGCTCGCTACATGATAGCCGCTGCTCAGCGGCATCCCCCGCCCGCTTTGATCGCCTTCGGCGATCTCCGATCAGGAAATCCCGTTTAAAGAACGGGATTTCCTGGAGGGCTTTTCCTGGAGGGCGGGATGACGTCACTGACGTCGGGACGTCATTGGGAGTCCCGAACCACCCCTCAGCGCTGCCTGGCACTGACTGGCCAGGCAGCGCACGGGGTCTAGGGGGGCCACGCGGCGCGACGGATAGCGGCGATCGACCGCGGGGCGGCGGCGATCGGTGTGCTGACGCAGCTAGCAAAGTGCTAGCTGCGTGCAGCAAAAAAAAATTAAACAAATCGGCCCAGTAGGGCCGGAGAAAACCTCCTGCGCGGCTTACCCCGAACTACGTTCGGGGTTACCGCCAAGGAGGTTAACTTATCTGTATATTTTTTTGGGATGTGGGAGGAAAACGGGATGCCAGGAGGAAACACTCGCAGACATGGGGAGAACATACAAACCCCTTGCAGATGTTGACCTGGCTGGGATTCGAACACGGGGACCCAGTGCTGCAAGGCGAGAGAGCTAACCACAATGCCTGCGTGCTGCCCGTATGTGTGTGTATATGTGTGTGTATGTATATATATATATATATATATATATATATATATATATATTTTATACTATTATTTATATTAAGTGTCATAAAACATTTCATTAGTGTAGTGGTTTATCAGTCTGCACAGTTTAGCTTCCAGGTCAAGGATCATTGTCTATTTCAAACAAAGCTGTTAATTTAGCAGAGCTTTCCTGTTGCCAATTCTCTTCTGGTGCTCCGATCTGCTTCCTTGACCTTGCTGATAAAGTTGGAGACCATGTGCACGGCATGAGAAATAAAGTGGGTACAACAGTGATGAGCCATATGATATTCTGTTGGTACTCTATTTATGTTATGCATTTCTGTTTAAATTTGGATCTTTGGTTGCAATTTGTTTCATTTTATTTTCAGCCCATCTCTGAATTGTAAGCTTCCAAAATGTGATAGCTTCCTTTCATGTTTCCTCCCAATTATTGATATAACCGGCCAACAGTTCTTTAGGATTATGTTTACTGATTATTTGCTGCATTGTAGTAAATCTCAGATTGCACCTCATTTATTTCTGCAGGAAGTTTAGTGATAGCCATTGCCCTTGGATGCCAAGGAAATATTCATTTCTTTCATTTGTTTAATGCTGAGTGAGATGCCTTCTGGCTACAAAGAATGTTTGCTCCATCTTCATAGATAATAAAATTGCATATAAAGCAGAGGAAAATCTTTCAGTAAAAAGACCTCTGCAAGCAATGGCTGGTGATTGTTTATGTTCCAGAATCCCCTGTGGTAGAATTAGGTGAGCATGGCTTTATACCGAATATATTAGTGTTGAGGTAAGAAGGAAAGTCTTTGCTTTCTGTGCTGACTCCTCTTCCAGGATCTTCTAGCTCTATACAAGAGCACGTGCCACTATAAAACCTTTTCCTTTAAACCCCTTCCTAGTTTGTCTGCAAACAGCAATTAGATAGCATGCTTGACTGGAATTCCGCTATCTATTAAAGTTTAAACTTCTCAGTCTTGAGCATCCATCCATTGCTGAGCCTCTGCTTCTCTTCATTTTCCAGCCACTCCATGGTATTTTCTTTATCACTGTTCACTAGTTGGCTCTCCCTCAGTGGAGTACTTAAATCGTGTCTTTGTTCATTCTTTTATAAAAAGTCTGCAGCTGGTTAATGGTGAATTTGTTGCAGTAGTGTATATAGGCTTGTATTTTTATTTGTTTCTTTATGTGTTACTAACATACTGTATATTTTAAAGCTGACTGATCTTTTCTGTGTGTAAATGTTTATTAGAAAAAAGTAGTTATTAAATAACCATGTATTTTCTTCAAAACATCTGCCAAGCATTTTATAAGCTCTCCTATCTTATTACTGCTCCTTTAAGCCACTCACTTCTAAACCTTCTCTCTCCAATAATTAGAAGTCCATGTAGTCCACCTATACTCCCCCTCTCAACTCCAAATCACAGTAATCTATTGACTTCATTTTTTTTTCTAAACCATATCTCTTTATGGCCTCAAAAGTTTCGGTCTATGAAAGTTCATAGCATTATCATGAGTGCCTTTAACATTTCCATTAATAATAACAATTCTGCTACCATTATACCTCTTTAAGCAGGCCATCCACACATGGATGTTCAATGGCATATTCAGTCATTCTGATCGACACTGTCAGAAATCCATGGTACAACATGACGCATCAATCATAATTTTTGGTGATGTAAAAATGATGTGATTTGTCATTTTCAGTCGATCGGACGCGGTAGGGGAGCAGCGGTAGATTGCTGGCCTATAGCGGTGCACTGTATTGAACAGTACAACTTGGCTGCAGTTTGATAGATTTTTCTCACTCTGATCAGATTTAGGTCAAAGACGGATTGATCTGTTTGCCACATTGGGTGGCAAGCTGTGTGTATGGCCACCTTTAATCACCCCCTCCTATGGTCTATCTCAATGGTCCTTGGCACCAACTCACACTGATGGTCACACCCTAGACCTCATACTCACCTGTTTTTGTTCTGTTACTAATGTTCTTTTTCCACTTTTTTTTTACTGCTACTAATTACAAATGAAAAAAAATATGAGGCTTGGAAATAACGAACGTTCTGAAACCAAGCAGCACCTGACTTATATATGGCTAAAGGAAAGACACACATTGTTCAATTGCTTCTAAAGCACATATACAGCAAAACTAAATTTCTATCTCTTGAACTGTCAAAAGAGACATTGGTTCCAAATATTACAATACATGTTGTCAGGGATGTCACTTGCTGGCTGTCTCATGACCCCTCCAAATTGCTCTCTCAGGTTACCCAATATTGGGAACAGGTATGCAATCAACTCTAGCAGGCCAAAGTCACTAAACTCTTGAAAATATGTTGTACAAAGTAACAGTTACATAGTTACATAGTTATTTTGGAGGCATACGTCCATCGAGTTTAACCAGAACACAGTAATACCACAGGGTTTCTAACAGAGACTATATTATGAGAGTGGACAGGTTTTCTGCCAGCCCATGGAGTACTCCACTTGACTGACAAGTGTGTCCCTTGGGAAGTGTGTCCCTTGGGAAGCTAATTACTCAAGCAGCTTAGATTACTAGGCAGCCTGCACACACAAAGTACAAATTCCAGGCTTCCATAGAGCAATTTCAGTCAGTTTTAGAAATTCATAGTTGGCTGAAAACTGAAATGGTAACTTTAGGAAGATGAAATTACAAAATGTTTTGTGAAGCACTAACTTATGTTTGTAGCAAGTTTCAGTGAAAGTTTATGTCTTTCTGGGCCAGTGCTAATTTATTGGTATACAATAGTAGTGTGTTTTCATGCAGTGTCAAACGGGGTTTTCAGGCCACATCTGGTTCACCTTGAAATGTATTTTTCTTATCTTCCAGGGAATGTATTTGTGAATTTGTTGTGTGTGTTTTTACATAATCCTTTGAAAAATTAAGAAAATCCAAGTGGGACAAAAAATCAGTTTAACTTACCTGGGGCTTCTTGCAACCCACTGTGCCATCCTTTCGAGACCCTCCAGCCAGCAGTGGGGACCCCTGCACAGCAGCACTCTGTGCATGCACAGTATGGGAAAATCGCTACTGTGCATGCATAAAATGCTTCTAGCAATGGGATTGCGTTCAGGGTGCGTGCAACCTGGGGCCATGCGTGCACAGTACGTTCCCCCCATGACCGCCCAGCTTTGAGGGGGTCGCCGCTTCTCACTGGAGGATTTCGGAAGGACTGCAGAGGCACAGGCTTCAGGGGGCTGTAAGAAGCCACAAATAAGTTAAACTGATTTGTTTTTATAGGCTTTAGTAACCCATTAAGGTCTGGAACCCACTAGCATCACTTTTCTAAGCACTTGTGATTTGAAAAGCTCGTGATAACGTAATCATATGTGTGTGATCCCACTTGAGGGATGTGATTTTTTTAAAAAATCCCATAGCATAGCATTAGCTAAAGCTTTACAAATCACAAGCACTTAGAAAAGCACTGCTAGTGGGTGCCAGGCCAAAGAGAGGTTTTGTTTGTTTTGTAGGATGAAATTATAGTTGCGCTTTTAACCCTGGCTGCAGGTACAAATTTGTGCACAGACTTCAAGTGAAGCTGCATTGACATAGGGTGTCTATTACCAGTCAACTTTTAACAAGGTATTAAACATTCTGTAAAATATAATCTATCTCTTCATCTGTTGTAAATGTTTTCATTTTTGCTAAGTATTCATAATGTTTTTTTTGCCCAGCTGTGCATCAGTGAATAGAGTTATGCATTATCCATTAGCAATAAACATGTCCACGCAGTTGCTGGTGTTGTCATGTGTTTCTTGTCTCCTGCTGCTGCTATCGTTGTACCTACTGTCATGAAGTTAATACACAGTCACAAGCTGATAGAGAAAGTGCATATCAAGACAGGTTTATAAACACACCTGTGCACTTAAAGGAATCATCAGGCAAAAAAAAAATGAGTTTCACTTACCTGTGGCATTTACCAGTCCCATGCAGCCATCCTGTGCCCTCGTAGTCACTCACTGCTGCTCCAGTCCCTTGCCGCCAGCTAGTTTCGCTTTTTGCCGGCGGGCTGCATTGCGTACATTTTTACGCATTCCTGCTGGTGCAGGAACATTTGCCTGACGATTCCTTTAAAGAGTGCACATTGGATATAAAAATTGGGCATCATGGTAAAGCATTTGTCAGTTAGTACCCTTGCATTTTCTAATATCTTGATTGGGCATGCATGTGTGAAGGGGTTTAATGTCATGCTGTGTATGGAGCATTATTTGAAGAGCTGGTACGCATTGTGTACTTCTGAATCTTTCTCTTATAACTAAAGAAATTTACTTTGCAATTTTCTCCTGAGGTATAAAAATAACCTTATGAGTGTCTCTCCATTTTCATTCAATGCCATCCAAGACAGATGCTGCACCTGTGCTGATGCAAAATTGCATTCAAATCTCCCCACTGCGCCAATGTGCCGCAGTAGGAATTTGAAGGCGGGATGAAAAAAATGCCACAGACACCATTTCTTTTTCCCCCATGCCAATCGGAAGCAGCTTATTGATTTTAACAGGGTGTTATTTTGGATGTGAATGAATATGTGTTAAAATGGTGCAAATCAACCCAAGTGGAAACGAGTCCTAATGCTCAAGGTGTTTGATAATTCATCAATTCTAAGTGATTTTTTTTTATTCTTCGAAATTAATTTATTGATATATTTTTTGGGAAGTAGGAGGAGTGGGGAATGTGATTTGTCCTGCCCACCGATATGGTTAGAAATGGCTCTGCATCATAGCAATCACCGCTTCTGGCCATCCTCCTGTTCCCGATTAAGTAGGGGTGACTGGAGGCTGCATAGAAGCAATGTGAAGAAGATCAGCTGGAGCCTTTGAATGTGTTGGAACAAAATATTGTAAGACCAGTCAGTGTGCGGATAGACATATGAGGACACCCTAATTGTTTAGGAGGACCACTCTAAAGGTCTTCTCTCTGAATTTGCAAGATTGTTGCTGATGTTGTCCAAATGTGGAGCCAAGAGTTTACTAAAATGGTATATCTACATATATCCCACAGCTGATTCTCATCTCTAGCTTTAAAGAGGAACTGTAACCAAGGATTGAATTTCATATCAAGCAATTAGTAGCCGATATTGCCTTTCACACTAGAAATTTTTACCTTTTCTCAAACAGATCATCAGGGGGCTCTGTATGGCTAGGGGTGAATCCCCTCCCACAGTGTGTTGTCACCACCTAGGAGCCTTGTTGCATTGTGGGAAATAACAGCTGTTTCCAACTGGCAAAAAAAGTAGCATCTCCTTCCACAGACATCACCTGCCAGCAGTCAAGATGTTGCAATGTGATACATTTCAGAATGTAAATCAGGGAGAGGAAATATTTTACAATGGGCAAACACCGACTAAATCATTTATAAATAACTATTGTAAAAATTAGGCACTTTTTTTTCATTAGGTTATTTTCACTGTAGTTCCTCTTAAAGTTGTCATAAAATCTGCCTTCCATTGACATGCCATGCAGTTGAGTATTTATTAACCAGAGAATCTGGAGGGCTGTTAAAGTAAAAGATGCCTATTGGGAAGTCCATTGCTGCTTCTTGCTTGCTTTCCTTCTTACAGCTATTAACCTCCTCTGTGTTTAGTTTTTTTTTCTGGATTTCTGTGCGAAAAGTGTTTCAGTTAGTGTTTCAGTTAGTTTCATTTTTTCCTGTAGCGTATCAAACCGTGTCAAGCAAGGGTCTAGTATACATTTTGAGTATAATACAAGCCTGAAACATAAAATCCAATCAAAACTAAATTTCAAAATGATTCCCCAAAATAAATCTATGATCATTTGCACTTCAACCTGCACTAATACAAATGTAAAGGTGACCATACAGCTAGTGATAATGGGCAGATTCAGCTAAGAGATACATTTCTCTCTGATTGAATCTGATTAGAGAAAGATCTATCGGCTGCCCATACACCGCAGGCTGATTCCCAATCGATTTCAGCTTGATTTCTCTTGGGAATCGAGGGAGCACACTGCCTTGATGCTACCCCCTTAGTGTATAGATGTACTCCCCATGTGTGCATTTATATATTACCTGTCCTGTGTTGCCCACTGTGCGGTGCCCATCCGTCTTCGGAATGCCTCGCAGGTTATTATATTAAATTCATTACGAAAAAAAGTATAAATTATTTTGCTGCCAGATGTTGATGATGCTGTGTGACCCTGGTGTCATCAACACAGATCGCTGGGAACATGTCACTATCGGAGGTACAAGACGAGGGATCAGCATGCCAATGTTGAGTATAAGCCAACTCGATAATAAGATTCCCCCCATGTCTCCCCCATGTACATGATGCCAATTAGGGCAAATTCTAAACAAAATTGCACTAAGGACGAGGGTGTAAAAATTGTGCCCTACTCGAGAACATTATTTTTGACGGTGTATAAGTGTCCCTGTATAGGTAGCCAGGTATAGGTGCCCCCAGTATAGGTAGCCAGGTTCAGATATCCCCAGTATAGGTAGCTAGGTTTAATTGTTCCCCAGTATAGGAAGCCAGATACAGGTGTGCCCAGTATAGGTAGCCAGGTTTAGGTGTTCCTCAGTATAGAATGCCAGGTTCAGGTGTGGCCAGTATAGGTAGCCAGGTTTAGGTGTTCCCCAGTATAGGAAGCCAGGTACAGGTGTGGCCAGTATAGGTAGCCAGGTTTAGGTATTCCCTAGTATAGGAAGCTAGGTACAGGTGTGATCAGTATAGGTAGCCAGGATTAGGTGTTCCCCAGAATAGGAAGCCAGGTACAGGTGTGTCCAGTATAGGTAGCCAGGTTTAGCTGTTCCCCAGTATAGGAAGCTATGCACAGGTGTGGCCAGTATAGGTAGCTAGGTTTAGCTGTCCCCCAGTATAGCTTAGTATATGTGTCCCCCTTTCCCCCTCCCTGATCTCCCTTGATCCCCGGTGCACACAGCACCCCTCCACACAGCTCCCGTCTTCTCTGCGTGGATGATCAGTACCCAACGGCGGCATGTCGTTGATGACGTCATGGTGTTGGTGGCGCCACTAACGCCATGTCGCCAGTCCCGATCCTCCACACAGAAAATACATGAGCTGTGCAGAGGGGTGCTGTGAGCGCCAGGGATCGGGGGACATTGGGTGTGGGGGAGGCAGGGGGAAGGGGACACACATACTAAGCTACCTATACATTGCTAAGCTATACTTAAGACACCTACAGGCCAGGAAACCTCCTGGACTGCATGCCCGTAATAGTGATGGGCATACCGATTTCATCTTCTTTTTCCTGCCCGTCACCAATATGGGCTAAACACCAGGGAGATTAAGAAAACAAACTTTTTTAAGCCTTTTACCTCTTTAAGACACAGGAAAATTAGAGTTTTCACAAAGAACTTAGGATAGTGTGGCTATTTAAGCTTTCTTCTTTTTTTATATTTTAAGAGGCCTATTTACATCGTAATGACATCCTGCTAACAGCTCACTTCTTGGAAGATAATTTTTTTTAGATTGCCCCTTTAAGATTGCCATATCTATACACTATGTGGCAATCCATGCAATGCTTATCATATTGCCACTTTTTAAATATAGGTAATGTCACTTACTGTTGAAAATTATCAGCAAAAGTGGCGATCACAGGAAACTGACAAACACATATAAAAGTGTGGTAACTATCATTCCGATAGTCACTTTTGTAAATAAGTTGATCTGCTGTTGGGCAGAAAAATGAAATTATTTCTGCTGAGAAAATAAATGTCACTTTTCTGATGAGCAGCTGATTGCTACACATTATAAAAAGGCCCTTAAGTCTCAACCCCCCTCTCCCTTTGGCATTTAGAATATAGCATCTTTGTGACATGTAGCTCTACAGCTAAACATGCTATGTGGAATTATTCACATATGTAACTTGCATTATTTGCACTGCTTTATGTTTGTTAAGCTGTACAATGAAAAAAAAATTCACATGATTTTATTCTGCAGTAGAACACTGTCTCCTGATACAGGTTTTATTGTGAAATAGCCATTGAAGAACTTGCTAAAAATGTAACTGGAAAAAGTTGACAGTAAATCAAAGATTGTTTGCCAAGCTAACCCAATATCCTTTGCACAGATGCCATATATTTGTTGAGTCACAGTCGAAACAGCAGACTGCTTGCAAGAAGGAAATAGAATTTTTTTCTCAATCCATTGGGCCATTTAGGGTGTTAGCAGTTTTACTAGATGGAATCTATCTGTCAAGGCATTTAATCAATAAAAGGGTGAGTGTAAGATGTATTTTCTCTCCGGGGTATAAAGAAGTTCATTTAAAAAAAATGTAAGCTGTCTCTTTAGATACAGCTGGGAATCTTCACCTTAAACAAGATATGAACATGGTGCTTGCTGTTTTTCCTCTCCAATGGGCTAGATTAGTCCCTAGATAAATTGGTGAGGGTCTGGGGTTTTGTACAACTGTTGTGGATGCATGGATCATACTGTGGTTATGCTGTCAATGCTTTAATGCTTTGTTGCCATAACAAATTAACATCGAGAGCTTGTCAAAGTCTTATATAAAGTCCGATACCGCTTGTGCTATTTTATTGTGATTAGATGTTTGACTTTGCTTGTGTGTAATTTTGTAATGCCAATGATTGCACTTGCATATTTGTTTTTTTTGTTTAGTTTTATTATAATGAAGGAAGTATTAATTGTTATTTTTATTATTATAATTTCCTGTTCATGCATTATTTTTTGTATTTATTTTTATGTTTGTACCATGCCAAATATTAATGGATATACTAGATACTATACTGCATAGTAGATAATAGGAGTATTCTCATCATTCCCTGCAAATAAGAAGCTGTTCTACCATCGCTCTTTTTGGGGTCAGCTTATAGAATTTATTGCAGAAAACAATTATCCTATTGTATATATTGTATTGGGAGAGAAAACAACAGCATTCTTTATTAAGGAAAATCCACAAGCCATGGCTGAAAATAGAGGTCATCAAATAGTCCTGTCCTGCGCATGAAATAAAATGCTCACTCTGTAGGTGGCCATACATGGGTCAGTAGCAGGTAGCAGGCAGCAAGGCTGCACCTGAGTTTCTGTGTCCCCTATTTCACTTGGTATGTTCCTCTGTGAGCAGGGGAGTGTAGGGCCACTTCTTCTCTATCCTCTGTACCAATGTAGTATGTGAGCATCACAACAAAAATGGTGAGGGAGGATCAGGGTCAGGATGGGGCAGGGCCAAAGGGCAGTGCAGAATCTGGCAGTGGCACTGCAGTGCAAGCAAGGCCAGAAGAATAATGATTTATTGCAGGTGGGTATGCATTTTGTATGAACAATGTACATATTGGTATACTTAAGTACTGTAGTTCCAATCCAGCCAATTTCTGTCTGAACAAGTAACACTCTCATATCTGAGGATGCTGCATTATAACAAAATAATAATATTCAACAGAGACTGCCAGCTACTTGCTATTGGAACACAGTGTGCAGTCACTGTTGTTCTTGTGATGTCTGTGCAGTGGTCTTCCCCAAGTGCAACACTTTTCGTCCTCTTAGGCCTCTTTCACAGTGCGACGTTAAAGTCGCACGTTAGAAAATTTTATAACTCACACTAACGCACAGCAATACTAAGTCTGTGCGACATTCACAGTGCACACGTTACTTTTGTGTGCAACACGAGGCGTTATTAGAAAGTGCTGCATGCTGTGCGTTTAGCAATGAATCTGCTGCGTTAGTTGTGTTGCACATGCTCAGTAATGTATTTTTTTATATGTAACGCATGCACCGTTTTCGTTCCATGACTGTGCGACGAAAACGGCGCACCAAATGCAGGGCTAAAAAATGCACTACAACATCCGAGTTATAGTGCACAATGCGTTGCGTTAGGGGCACGTTGTGCGACCTTAACGTCGCATCAAACACAACGTCCTGATGGGAAAGTAGCCTTAGGGGAGGTGGATTGTGTCTGCTCTTTTTATAAAACTTTTCGTTTGAATTTCTTTATAATGCACAGCAAAATTTATTTTGATAAAAAGAAAGTCCTCAAAAAATACTCATCTTGATCATAAATGACTGAGTGGGGATGGTTGGTATTAGTGAATTCTAAATCAGATGAAATTCCAAATGAAATCCGGATTTTGTGGATTTCAACTTTGCATCGTGAATTTTTTCGTGACTATATTTTTGCACTAACTATAATTAATTAAATATGCTCTGCTTACAGTAGGTTACAATTTTGCTTTACAAGTTCAATGCTCAATTCGGTATGTGTACTGAGGTTTGCACTAAAGTCAATGGCAGAAGTCAAAATTTGGCCTTATTTTTGTTGCTACGGTATTTGCTATTCGCTATTTATATATATAAAAAAAGTTTGTGTATTACACAGTCATAATTTCACGTAAGATTCAGAATTCATATGTGAGAATGCCTTGAATTCCAAATTTTGACTTTTAACTTGAAATTGCGAAATCTAATGGAAAAGTTGCAGTTTGGTATTCCGCAAAATGCATTCGCACATCTCTATAAATGAAAGCTGCATGATACACAACAGAGCTTTGTGTCACAACAGTGTGCCATGGAGGCGAGTTGCAAGTAACTAAACATGGGTCATGCAGCAAAGAGCTAGGTGATACCCAGTAGGTACTGAGGTGCTTCAGATTGGATATCGGGGGATCTTTTCTACTTACCGTATATACTCGAGTATAAGCCGAGTTTTTGAGACCAAAAAAGTGGTCCAAAAGTAGGGGTCTTGGCCTATACTCGAGTCCCCTGTAGTTGCAGACCCAAACATCCCCCCTCCAGTCTACCAGACACCGCAGTATATGTATTTTAGCTGAGCAGTGATGACTGCGTGTCCCCTCGCCATGTGCATTGCATCCCATAGCTGATTACTGCAATGCCCATTAGATGCAAGCTTACCACCATGCCGCCGTACCGCTGCCCGCCAGAGTAGAGCAGAAAGTACAGTAGCAAGATCATCCGTGTCCCTGAACTTTGAGTGTCCCCCTCGGCAAAAGCAGAGTGTTGCGCAGTTGCTTTGCTAATGGACCGCACAGTGAGCATTCCTCCGTAGCTTGTTGTTAGTTGAACTTTCTATTAGCTATCATGCCTGTAAAGGCATACAGGCGCCAATAGATGGCGCCATTGGAAACAGAAAGTTCAACTAACAAGCTACAGAGGAATGCTCACTGTCAGTCCGTTAGCAAAGGAACCACGCAACACTCTGCTTTTGCCGAGGGGGACACTCAAAGCTGAGGGACATAGAGGATCTTGCTACTGTACATTTGGCTTTATTCTGGTGGGCAGCAACATGGTGGCATGGTGGTAAGCTTGCATCTAATGGGCATTACTGTAATCAGCTATGGGATGCAATGCACATGGTGAGGGGACACACAGTCATCACTGCTCAGCTAAACTACATAAAATATATTATGGTGTCTGGTAGACTCAGGGGCAGCACAAGGCAATCAAAATTTGGCACTGCACAGCACAGCAGCAGTGTGCAAAGGGGAGTGGAGGGAGACACACAGAAGTCTGCCATTACAATCAATATATGCCATGGCTAACAGCACAATATGGGCAAACATCACTCAGCACATATGGAGTTGGTACACAGAGGTCTGCCACGTGAATAATTTTCTGCCTGCTGTGATTGCTAACATAGGACATGAGTCAAATAGTGTTGTTACAGTTAGACCCGGATTATCACCTCATTTACAAGAATGGATAGACCACGTTGTTTTTGGTGGCTGATCACTCCTGCTTTCCAACTAGCCACAATAAATTTGAGAATTTCCTCCTGCTGCCATCTCCTGCTTGCATAAAGCACAGTCGGATAACTCAGACATGCATATTTATAGAAAGATATTGTTAGGAAAATAAGAATGATGTGTGCACAACTGACTGAATTCTGATCTCTGGGGTAGAGCTGAACACTGAGGCTGAAAAAACTCAGCTGCACAAAGCTCATTCCCTGTCTTTTATTGCAGTGATACTGCTTATACAAAAAAAAGCACAAATAACTCAAACCAAACAGATATAGTGGTTAGGTAGGAGTCAGATGTGCTGTTTTATCACAACACCTGCCGTGTGGCCCACAATGTCCCTCCCATTTTGGTTCTGCAGAAACCAGTGGTGCTTCAGGACATGTCAGAATGGGGCTCTGAGTTCACTTGTCATGTGACCTCATTTCTCTAACACCACTTTTCAATGTGGAGCTAAGTTTCAAAATGATAAATAAAAAATGTATTGATAACAATCATTTTCATTTTTTATATTTTGAAAATACATTCACATTGATGGACGAATGTCTTTTTTCAACCAACTATGTAACTATGTAACATTAGGACATTTTGAATAAATGGGTACTTCCCGAAGTTTATTCAAATGATTGCGCACTCATAGCAATAGTAGACAAGACAAATTACATTTATCTTGCACTTTCCTTCGGGCGGACCCAAATCGCTTCAGCGTAAGTGTTAGGGAGTCTAGCCCAAGGACTCCTTTCTGAATAGGTGCTGGCTTACTGAACAGGAAGAAGCCAAGATTTGAACCTGAAGATTCCAAGGTCGCCTCTGTCAAATGCAGAGCTCTTAACCATTACACTATCCAGCCACTAGTAAAAGCCCTTGGCTCTCAGTTGCTCTCCTGGCATTGCTCATTGGGATAAAACCACTTCATAATCCAAAGCTAGCCCCTCGGGGTAAATACACCACATACAAAGAAAAACACAGCTTACTTGCCAATAAGATACTCTATTTATATCATAGGTGACAGTCAATGTTTTGCTTCCCACTAAATGGCTACTGTTGGGTTATAAATAAACTGAAATACCAAAGAAAGGAACATTGTTTAAATAAAATTACATTTTATTACAGAAACACGGCACCACCGTGAGTGCCAAGGTCGAAGGCGAGAATCATTCCCTAAAGGGAAGATCCAGAGTCACCGGACACCCAGGCCAAATGCACAAATCTTGACAACAGGGGCATGCATCGGCAAACCTGCAGCCACACCATGCCGCGCAGCTTGGAGCAAATTGCAGGAGAAATATAGCAGTTGACAATACTATTGAGTTTGCTGGATTCCTTTTATGAGGAGAGCTCAATCACCAGGGCCCATATTTTTGGACAAATTTGCATGCATGCATTTCCTAGTGTGAATGGTGGTGAACATATCCCTTTGGGACTAACTTTTGGATATTTGAATAACTTTTCTTAGGGTTAGCTGCCTCAGTGGTGGGGGGCTGGGGTTCCCCCAATTTTAAAGACGAAAATTATGTGCATGTATAAACTTGATTTGAGTGTTGTAATAAAACTTGACTCTATTTAGACACTGTTCTTTTCTTTGGTATTTGGTCTTAATTGTTAGGGCCCAAAAGGAGCAGAAACTGTAAGGCTGGGACCACACTTGTCCATGCACATTTTACAGCATGCGATTCTTTGCACACACTGCACGTTTCTGTGCTTGTAAATGTGTGCATTTTTCTCCAGTAGCTGATGATTTTTAGTGGAAAAATGCACACGATGTGCAATATTTTGACACAAAAAGCAAGTTGTTTTTTTGCCTGCATGCTTAATCATATTCAACTATGGACCATCCCAATAACTAATATTGGTTTTCAGCTGAAATGTGATTTTTTTTCCATGTGAAAAAAAGCATGCAATTTTGATAAGTGTGATCCCAGCCTATGTTGGATCCTAACTACTGACCACATGTAATATTTAGTTATAAATAAGTTTTGAGTAACCAATCGGTACTGTCCAGAGGACAAACAGGCGTAAGAGACCACTGCATCTATATATCACAGGTATTGAACTCCAGTCCTTTGGGGTCAAGCCAAGCCAGATTTTAGGATGGACTGAGAAAATGAGAAATGTGTTCTACTTGATGAACCACGCCTTTTCTGATTTAGTCCCATCAATTCATTTAAGCTGTTCCAAAAATGTATGAGACCTCACCTGATTCAATGGTGGCTGTTTGCAGAAACCAGCCAGAGAAGACATGTGCCCCTTTCAGGCTAGCCAGGGACCAAGATCTCAAGGAGGTGGCCAGATGTGGAGTCTCCCAGGGGAGGCAGCACAGACTCCTTTGTTGGATGGTGTTGGTCCAGGTATGTATAGGGGACACTGACTCAACCCAAGTGTGGCAGTAATAGGGAGCAATGTCCTCCTAGCTATAGCCGTTAGCAGCTGTAGGCAGGGAAATGGGCATGATGCTAATCCTCCGTGAAATACGTTGTCTGTACCCCCTTTTACCTTGTATGCCCAATAAATCTTTCTAAGCCACCTAGCATTTCCCGCTGTCTGAATAATTAAGTCGCTGCGGCACTGCCTAGTAACTGCACGATGTCCATTACCCTGCCTACAGCTGCTAACGGCTATAGCTAGGAGGACGTCACTCTCCATTACTGCCACACTTGGGTTGAGTCAGCGTCCCCTATACATACCTGGACCAAAGCCATCCGACGAAGGAGTCTGTGTTGCTTGCCCTGGGAGACTCTACATCTAGCCGCCTCCGTGAGAGCCTGGTCCCTGGCTAGCCTGAAAGGGGCACATGTCTTCTCTGGCTGGTTTCTGCAAACAGCCACCATTGAATCATATGAGACCTGTCCTGGACAGGACAATATACCGATTGAGATATATTTCATAGAGCGCTCTCTCTTTTTTGTCTTTTATCTACATAGTGGAATATAGAGCTGCCTATATTGGGACTGCCTGATCGCACCTCTAAAGGGGATCTTTCCAAATCCCATAGTTTTACCTAAAAATGTATGAGGAACTTGGCCCTTGAGGATTTGAGTGCTACATCCCTGCTCTATAGGCTTAAGAGAACTTAAGTAATATAATGAACAATTCAGAAATATTTTTACCCCAAATAATAGACCTAAAAGTTAACAGAGAGGGTACTGTTTTCCAGGCTAGTGGTAATAAGGTTGCCCATCATGACTCACTATTCCAATCAGTAAACATGGGATTTTTTTTTAATCCTTTGAAAAACAAAATAAAGGATATTGGGTCAGTTCACTGTACAGTATTCTACTTTTTATATTTGAAATACTCTGTGAAAAAAACATGTACTGTTTCTCTGTATACACACAACTAATTATCATTCATGGACAGCGTACAATACATTATGCCGAATAGTTTAAATGCAGCAGTAAATTAGTAGGATGCCAGCATACGTGATGTACTGTCTCCTCGTGCTTAATAAACAATTCCTCATATCTGAATGTCATGATATTAGTACAGATGAACAGTCTGTGATAATCCCATGTTTGATGGTAACACTTCATTGATGGTAACACTTCATTTGCATGCTACACAGCAATATATTTAAATTCTCCTGGCAAAAAAAAAAAAGAGAGAAAGAAGAAAACACAAACAAAAGCTACCCTATCTTAAATATGCATCACAGATTCAGAAAATGAACAGAAATTGGATCTGGATAGTGCTTACTCAATGCGCAGACATGATACATGGTGAGAAGGTGCACTGTCTGTCCTGTGATAGATTAAACTATTTTGTAAGAAAATTACTATGAACCAGTCAGTATCACCAGCTTGGCTAAATCTTTAATAAAATTCTCTTCCATATTCAGCAGTGAGGTATGAAGCTCAGAACGACTGAAGTGGGGGATGGGGAATGTATATAGTGCCATTTATCAAACACTAGCAAGGTCTGCAATCTTAGGCTGAATCCTCTTTTTCTATCTGATGTATCTTTAGTGCTGCAAGAAAGAAGATGTAGGCTAGGCTGGGATTCCAGTAAGTGTTCCTCTTTGGCTTTACAAACAGTACATTTAATTTACTCACATGTGGATTATAAGGTGAGGCTGATGCTCCTACTTACAAAAAAAAAAATCAATGTCTTAAATTGTAATTGTTTTCAATTAAATACACCGTATTTATTTTTTCCATGCGTGAGTAAAGCAGCCTATGGCCGCTAGGTGGCAGTGGTTTGTCAGAACTGCTAAATGAAAAAAAAAATGTTAGTAAAAAATGAGAAAAAAAGGTAAGGTATAACTTTAACCTTTGTGTTGTGCTTTGAAAGTCTTTTTATAATTAAAATGATCTTTTCCTAAATGCTTTTTTAACTGCTAATTTTGAACGTGCTTTTGCCAATTTGTTTGTATGTCCTTTGTACAAACTTTTATATTTAAATCTGATTAACAACTATCAACTATCAATGTATTTGACTGGTGTAGTAACAGCCTCAGCACAGTACATGTGATATGCAAGGCTATTAGAGGACAATGTGATATATTGGAATAAATCAGCCACATTATGGGCCCTCTGCCAATCAGCAAACAGAGATATTTGGCTAAGGCCTCATTTGCACTGTGCGAGCTGCGTCACGTATGCATTATAATGTGCAAGTAAAGTGACACGTACTGTGTGCATAACAATGCAAGAGTTATTTTATATCCTGGTCAATTTTCAACGGTGGAAGTATGTTTTTGCATTTGTCATCCAGAAACATGTTTCAGACAGCTTGTTAGTGTAACAATCCATTACAACACAGATGTCAACAAACCGATTCTGAGCAGTGCGTTTGCATGTTGCAGTATTGCGCACTGCAATGCACAGATTGTAGACAATGTGAGAACGCCTGCTTTTTTCCATAGATAGGACTGCAGGAATAAGGGTTCTTTTACACTGCTGGCATTGTGCTACGTTTTGCAATATGATTCCGACCATGGACTGCGTGTGATTTGCAAAATGCAAGCGGACAAAATTTAAAATAGACATCACTATTTTAAACTGATGTGTTGCAATTGCGATGCGTTTCACGTGATCAGAAACATTACTGGTGCTGCTAGCCTACAGTAGTTATTCAAAAAGGTATTTAATTAAGCAAGTACAGTATCTGTGTTTTCAGTTTTTCTTTTTTTTTGTTAAGTGTGCATTTTGCCATTTTTCAGTACATTTTTTGTGGTTATATTCCCAGGTGTTTTGCATAGCCAGATGGGCCCCCAGTATTAGGTACCCACCTCTCCCTCCCCAGTATAGATAATCAGATGCTCACCCAGTATTAGGTAGCCCTCCAGGTATCAGTTGAAAAAAGGTGCCAGAACCACCTATGTGAAAAAGACACTATCAATAGACCTCCATGTTATTTGCCGCAATTAGCTATAAGCGGTGAAAAAGGCTCCCGTTATTTTATAACGGCTATATCATGGCAATGTCTGCAGCTACAATACAATACAGGACCTAATTTCTGCACTATAAGCCCTTAGATAAACCCCCATTGTTAGGTAGCCCCCCTCCCCAGTATAGATAGCCAGATGTGCCCCAGTATTAAATAGCCTCCGTTTGCATATAGTAAAGCCTCTGGTTAAAAAGGGTGCCATATATAAATGATATTGAAGTTGTAGTGAAGAAAATTGGGCATTAGGATATGCCATAAAAGATAATTTATAATACTGATATTCTACTTTTTTAAGTAACGCTGCTCATTTTCTTTGCCATGTACTACTAACTTAATTCATTTTTGGTCAGCTGCTCCCACTTAACAGCCTTGCTTTTGGTGTATATGCAGAGCTTCTGTTTGGGTTCAAGGTGAGTTTGCAGTTTCTGGGGGGGCTCACCGCACCTCTGAGGCCAATCGGAGGCGGCCTGGTGATGCGCTGATCCACCTTTTGCGCAATTTTCAATTTTACTTGGTGGCGCACCCAGGCTATGCATATGCATAGGTTAGGATTTAGTTAGTGTTAGGTCCCCTCCCATCGAGGCTGACTTCTTCGCAGTGGAAGGGATGAGTACTTAGCAAGTTGCATGCAAGCTGGTAAAGGAAAACAACATCCTCCAGTGGTAGACAAGTCATGTGTATGCTAGGTGTGTATTTTACCCCACAAGTGGGGCTTGCACTCTCTTGCAGGTAGGCACTTATCTGTTTTTAAGTAGCGCTGCTCATTTCCTTGCCATGTACTAACTTAATTCATTTTTGGTCAGCTGCTCCCACTTAACAGCCTTGCTTTTGTTGTATATGCAGAGCTTCTGTTTGGGTTCAAGGTGCGTTTGCAGTTTCTGGGGGGGCTCAGCGCACCTCTGATTGGAGGCCATGGAGGCGGCCTGGTGATGTGCTGATCCACCTTTTGCACAATATTCTACTTTTCTCCACTATAATATAAATTGCAGTCCCACAGTCAATGGGCATTCAGGACCTAGCCTTATCCTGAATCTCCTCCTGCCTCTTCAACCGCTCCTTCACAACATCCTTCAATGGCTCATCCTCCACTCCCACGCCACTCTCAGTTGGTGTTCCCCAAGGTTCCGTCCTGGGACCTTTACTGTTCTCACCCTACACTGCCTCAATTGGGAAAATTATCTGCTCCTTGGGCTTCAATTGCCACCTGTATGCCGACGATACGCAGATATACCTCCACACCCCAGATCTCTCCTCCTCCACCATGGAGAAGGTTTCCACCTGCCTCACATCCATTTCCTCCTAGATGGCCGCCAGGTTCATGAAGCTGAAAGAGTAACTGTCAGGCTGCAAAAGCTAATTTAAACCTCTATTCTCCTGTGTTAAACAGTTTAGAAGGAAGCCCACTGCACTTCCTTGGTCCTCCCCTTCATTTCCCTATCCCGCCCTAAGGCTGCTTTCACAGTGGAAAGTTACAGGCTCATGTTAGAGCAGCTTGTAACTTACAGCCCAACTCATAGCACTGAAAAATCAATGTGCTGTTCACAGGGCACATGTTCCGTTATTATCCGCTATTGTTCCTAGCCAGGGGCAATACGGTTAGAGGGGAGGCCAGACAAAAGAGATTATTGCAATTCTCTTTTGTCTGGCCTCTCAGTTACTGACAATCGACAACAATATAAAGTCTGTACTGGGATTTATCCTGAACTGATCTGAGAAAAAAATGTGATCTGAGGAAGAAAGTACATGTAATACAGGGACAGCCGGCCTAAAAGGAAAAGAGGTTATTGTATGACAAACAGGAGCTGTTGAAATGACTAAATATAACCAGATTTTTCTTTTCACTTAGAAAACTGTTGATTTGCAATCTGGTCTTGTTTACACCATGGGCCTTATTCAATTCACTTTTTCTCCAACTCTTTCTCCATGGAGATAGTTTTTCATCTTTTGTTTAAAATAACTTTTCAGCACTGTGCGGTTGAAAAAGTACTAAAAAAGTAAGAGAAAAAGTACTGTCAAAATTATTGCTTGTTTGATTGTTTTCTTGCTTGCTGGGGGCTTAAAGTGGATACAACTCTGACATAACATTCAATAAAAATGTGTTTTCCTACTTTTTATTACCCATACTGTTATCATATTTGCTTTTGTGCACAAGTAATATTGTCTGTTTACAAAATACAAATGTCCAAAGTACAGTTTATCTGCTCTGAATTCTGCCATTGATTTTTTATTGCATGTGCGTGGTCATTGGGTAATGCATAATCTTTTCTAGTAGCTGTTGTATGACTGGCTCATTCAAGAAAATTTTTTTAGCCGCTCCAAACTTACTGTCTACAGTATAAAGCCAATTGGTCTGAGGAGGCGGACTGTGCTCCACAAAATGCGTTATCATTTATAGTGTCTGATGAATAATAAATCTTTTGTTTGAAATTTTCATTGCCCCTTTTTTTCAAGTAGGCCATTGTCATTATTTTTAGTCAAGTAATATAGCTATACCATTCATCCACTACCACCTATTTTTGGGGCACCGTCTCCCTACCAGTTGTTACGTCACAGCACCCCAGCTGCTCTGGGGTGTTGCTTTTTTCTGGAGCGCGGCCCACATATCTGATGACTAAAGAACCCGAGTGAGGATGAGATTTCCTCACCTGCCTTCATACTATGGTTGCTAGTTGTGCAACCTATACTTGTTAGTATTCTTTTTCTCTTTAAGACTACGTGATCAGCACTTGACATACTACACCATAATGGGCTCCTTCCTGGAGTCTCCGTGTTTTTTCCTGTCTCCCTAGGAAGTTTGTTGAATCCCTTGGGATAGCACACACCCTCTGAGCAGTTTTGTGATTGGTCTAAAATTACCGCAGTGATCCGATTTTTGAAGAAAAGTTCTGAATTATCTAATTGGTCCAATGCTTCTTAGTTCTGTGATTGTTCTAAAATTACTGAGTTACAGCAAATCAGATTTCTGTGGAATTTCCATTTTCCGAAAATGCATAAATTTCAATTCCGCAAAATCCGAATGAGCATCCCTAGTGGACACCCCAGCTGAAGTGGAAGTGGGAATGTTTCGTACACATTGAAAGTGGCTGCCATTTGTTGCAACCTGTAAAATCCTGATCCTATAAGTATTTTTGATAGTTTTCACTATTGGCTTCTGGTGTTTTACCCTTTTTTTTCTCAGTATCCTGGCAACTCCAGGACAACCATTCAAGGCTTAGCTAAAATCTCCTTGATAGCAAATTGTAATGCACCATGTGCAAAAAAGGACAGGTTCCATTTAGGGCCCTTTTCCATTGCTGAAGTGATGCAAATGCGGCTACCTTGCTGCATCACTTCACTTCCGCTGCCGTTTGCATCACTTCCGCATCGAGAGATGCGGAAGTGTATGTAGGGGATGGCGGGCGGATGCGATGTGCAAGAATCTTCAGCATGCTGCAGATTCTTGGATTGCTCCGCACCGCTTCGCACAACATGCACGCGGTGCGATGCGACCAGGTAGCCGCATTGCACCACATGTAATGGAAATGGGCCCTAAAGCATTGATAAGAATGACAAAAGGAGTTGGGTTTCATCAGACTGTGATGTGACTATTGGATCTACTTCAACTCAAGTTTGCCTTTTATCTGTATGATTCATTGAATATATTAACAACTTTTAAGCTAGTATTTACGAGCTGGAAATAGACTTAGCAAATATACTGTATATCCTGTGAGCAAGGCCGGATTTATACTTCTTCTGTTCCTAAGCAAAGTATGTTGTGGCACCCCTTTCATGTGCAACAGGGCCTCTGTGCAGCCCCTTCTTCCATGTGTAACATCCATGCAGCACAACCCCTTTCTTTCATGGCCATATTCATATGTTACTCTCTATTTGCAGTCTTCTCTTTTATATGTAGTAGCCCCTATGTCATTCCAGGTGCTCCACTGGGCTGCAGCCACCCATGGCCTGGGCCTTTGTGGTCTTTCCCTGCCTGTGAGGAAGAATATTTGCTAACAAAAGATTGATTAAATTGCCCTTAACTGCAATCCAGTGTCTAGAAAATCTTGCCTATGTATTCACAACTGTTGCAACTTCTATGTGGTATTGATCAATAGAACTCCCACAATGTGACCATTTTATATTCTTTTACAAAATAAAAAGCCGAGTACTGGAAGGAATGGGCCCAGGATTTTGTTTTATTTATTGATTCC
This sequence comes from Hyperolius riggenbachi, assembly GCF_040937935.1. Classification (NCBI taxonomy): domain Eukaryota; kingdom Metazoa; phylum Chordata; class Amphibia; order Anura; family Hyperoliidae; genus Hyperolius; species Hyperolius riggenbachi. The sequence goes on from NC_090649.1 coordinate 261,002,877, forward strand.
ATGTGATTCCATAAGTCTGTATCTTAAACCTTGCTACTTGTACTTTTTTATTTTGTTACTGTGTTTGTATTTTGTTAAACTGTGTAACAATTACCGAGTTGACATGAAATGCTTCATCGATGTGTTTAGAAGAAAGATTCAAAGACATTGTTTTTGCATGTGCTTATGGCAATCCAATTTCCTCTTTATATGTGTCCTTTAGTAAGGGTAGACCTTAACATGTTGGCATTTTGTTTACATTATTAATATATGCAAGTATTAGAGATGAAAGGAAGTGGGCTCTGTCAGTAGTCAGGCTACCTCTTTTGGAATTTCAGATCCCTACCACTTTCAAGATCAAATTAAAATCCATGTTCATCAGTAAAACAGGATTTCAAAGGGTTTACATTACTATCCTAAATAATATACATTTCTCCTTTTAAATAACTTATAGATGAATGACTGAGAGATGAAATTTTCAAGACAAAACAAGTAGAAGCCTTTATAGCTCTGTCGTTTCTCCTCTTCATCCGTAAGAGAGGTGTTTTCTAATCAATTAAGTAAAATACCATGCAACCCTGATTTGTAGCCTATGTACATTGTTTGATCCATATAAAGATGATGGCTGGCTAGTAATGTAAATGCTGTTTAAATGACTCAGTCTCAGCTTTGTGATATATATCACATTATGAAACTGAATAAAAAAACAAATTGACCTTTACGCCCACTCTACAAGATTATTCTGATTGTAGTACTGTCCACTTTCAAGAAAAACTGACACATTATATGTATGGATCTGTAGTCTTGAATATTTCACACATATTACAGGATCATGCCTTAGATGCCTTAGTAATGGCCAATTTACATGTGCTGTAAAAAAAGGAGTATTCAGTATGCGTTCCTGCCATTCACCATCCCCCACAACCATCATTTTACACAGTACACAAATTTGTGGTGAAAAGTTGTCCAAATGCCTCTTGCAGTATTTGGGCAATAGCCAGTGGTGTAGCTAAGAAGCCGTGGGCCCCAGTACAAGTTTAGCATCGGAGCCCCCCAAGCATGCTATAGAAACAATTGATACAACACCCCAAAACCAATCAAGGACAACCACAGTGTCAGAGGTGCAAGAAGGGGATGGGAAATTGTGTGTTAATCTGTCTGGAGAGACCTGTTCTACCGGAAGTGCGTGCCTGAGATGACATGGCAAGATCCGTGGTGACGTCAGATGCGAGAGCGGCGGCCGCACCGCTCCCCGCTGCAGAGGTAACTACATCAATCCTGACAATTAGACCTGTGTTATTTACCAGATAAGTATTTATTTGATCCATCTGTGCTTTAATAAATTGCTTTAGTTCCTTAGTACAGACTTATCTTTCATAATTATATAAATCCATTCTTCTAAATTCTTCTAGGGCGGGGCTGAGCAAACTTCGGCCCGCGGGCTGTATCTGTCCTGTGAAGATTTTAAAGCCAATAGAGGGCTGGATTCCTATCCCCCTTTCCTCCAGACTTGTAAGCGGTGTGTAATGATTTAATTGCAGCTTCCAACCACTTCCAGCTGATGTTTATGGCCACAGAGGCGTCATTTGAGCCACCATCAGTATGTGCTAGTGTATCACATGATACTGTGGCCATGGAAATCGGCGCTGGAAGCTGCGATTGGGTGAGTTAAACCTATCATTACACACCGAACGCAATTCTGCAGGCTCTCCATAGAAAAGAAAAGGGAAATACCCCTCCACCAGGGGTGGACTAATATATAGCATAAAATAAGAGGTGCCAATTTAGGGTAAAGGATTTAAAAACTGTTTAAAAGAGGGAAGAAGTGGTGGACTTACCCCCCCCCCCCCCCCCCATAAGTAGACACCACAGTTTGTATCCACTGGAAAAGATAATTTAGTCAAAAAGCATTCTTCAGATTAATGCAATGTGTTTCACAGGTATCGACCTGCTTTTTTCAGGCAACAATTGGAGCTTTCTGTGGTATATATAAGCCAAAGTGCCTCCAGAGGAGGGGATGTGGGAGGAAACCGGAGTACCTGGAGGAAACACACACAGACATGGGGAGAACATACAAACTCTGTGCAGATAGCACCCTGGTGAGGATTTGAACCTGAGACCCAGCGTGAGAGCATTAACCACCACCCCACCATGCTGCCCATGTAGCATGCATATATAGAAATCCTTAACTTTCAAGTATTCTAGAAATTTCCACCATTTTTATCATTACTATGTTTCTGGTGACGTTTAGCTAGTTCAGCGCTGGCTTTTATGTCTTTATGTCCTTCACTATATTTCCCCCAGCCATTAACAATGGTCATCTGACACAGCAACAAATAAACTGATAGCAGGAATACATATTTTGTAATCAACTTTTGCATCCAATTTGATCTATGACTGATGAGTCTTGGTCTTCAACGTCATGGCACTGGATAAGGATGCAGTCTGGGTGATGCAATATCTTTGAATAGCCATTAAAAAATTACGATGAGATGGGATCAGAACCATTGAAGTAGTTATTTTCTGACAACCCAGCATCATTCATTTTGGCACAACAGCAACAATTACTGTTTTCACCCTTCGTGGCCATAATCTCCCGTAAAATAAAATACTATTCTTCCTCCATGTCCTAACAATTCCCTCAACATACTCTACAACATAATGCACGTTTACTCCTTCATGCCCTAGCAGTAGCCACCCAATGTATTTTCCATCAGTGTAAAAACTATTTTCCTAACAATCTGCCATTTAACAACCACCAACATAACCACTCCTACATAAAAAACCTCCATATCTTGGCAACCTTCCTTGTAATATCTCCTCCCCACTGAAGCACAGACTCTCCAATATAAAATTATCTCTAAATCCATATACTAGCAATTGCCACCAGCACCTGACCCCCATTACAGAAGCAGCAGAGCACTACTGGGACAAGGTTGTATGGATGCAAGGAGAGGGTTGAGTAGTGCCAGTGCTACCCTGCACACTACACATGGTGGCTACTAGTTGATCATAGGGGATATCTGATGGTCTCTCGCTCTCTGGCCCTACTGGTGGTAGGGCTTGCTCTTCCAATAGTTACACCACTATTGACAACATTAGGCGGTAGTTGGTACTGTTATTAGCATAATAGAGTTTTTCAAACAATGATTATTTTGGTAACCTTTGTTTTAAAAAAAATATTATTTAAAACATATATTCTATTAAAATAACATGTTTAAAAAAATATTTTTCTGTCTAATACTATTAAAATGAAAACATAGTCAAACATGTTTTAAGAATAGATAGAGTAAAATTGTTTATAAATAAATAAACACATTTAGTGATATTAATGGTAATTTTTTTTAAATGCCAGTGACTGAAATTATTTAGCTGCTGTCTCGAATGCTGCATCATCCTACTCTGTGGTTTACCAAAATACAGACACGTCACTTTACTTCTATACATAATGTATTATCACTTAAAGAGGAGCTATCAGCCATTCTATCTCAGAAAAAAAACCACATATATAAGTAGATAAATACTTGCTCTACTTACATATAACATCTGTATTGCACTGTCCACATTTTGATTTTAGTGATTTTTCTACAGTCAAAAAAGAGAAAATCCTTCTTAGCATTTCTTATTTTAAGTGTGGCTATTTTGAAGCCGATTCTGATGTCATTTCCTCCCTTACTATCCTTTGCCTGATTTGGCCGGCCCTTCACTATAGAAAGTGCATTATCTCAGCATGAGAAATATTGGCCAATCAGAGAGAACAGAGGTGTGGGAGGGGAAAACAGGAGGGAAAGAGGCTTCAGCCAATCAGACTACATTAGTTAAGTCTGAGGCGAAGTACAGAAGCAAAAAAGGACAACCCAGCATGCCCTGCAGCTTCCTTTTTGAGTACCAAATTTTGTGTGTACCAAATAAGTCAGCTAAACTGGGGAATAATCATTTATCAACAAGAAAAATAATAGCGATTTAAACTTTTGGATTGCCTGGTTAGCATCCGTATTACTTGTTTACTGTAACGATCGGTGTAACACAGAGAGGGTCTGATCACCGGTGAACTGCAGTATCACCGACAATGCAGAATATACCCAATTATAGATGATCTGCAGTATCACCGATAATCAGATATATACACTAACCTCTGGACACCTGAGTAACGAGTGAGTGTTATGCAACAGAAATACTTTGAGGAAAGCACCCGAGGGATGGGTGCTAGACAGTAGGAGCTACTGTCAAGGATCAGCTTCCTTCCACAGGCCTGATGCTCCCCAAGGGGCGGAGCCAGGCTGGGACAGTGGAAAGGACAGAACGTGAGTGACACCAATGGAGAAGTGTCACTGACAGATCTGTGAACTATCTCCTAACAGGAGAGATAGTTCTCGAGGTCGGGCAAGCCAGGTCGTTAACACACAGACAGATGAGGTACAGATTCAGGAGACAAATACGGAATCCAATGGACAGGCAGAGTTTGGCAACGGAGTATCAGAAGTAGCAAGGTACAGAATCAGGAGCCAAATACAGAGTCCAGGAACGAGCAGAGTTTGGCAACAGGATATCAGAAATAGCAAGGTACAGAATCAGAGTTCAGAGGAATAGTCAGGCAGGCAGAAGGTCATAACAAATAATACAGTTCAATATTCCTGACGCTAAGGTGTGAGATCCTTGGCCATCAACACCTTTGGAAACTATGCTAGTACACAGATACAGACAAGGTCTGAGTGCTACCACGTAGTGATCGCAACGGCAGACAACCAGTGAATGACCAGCACCCAGTATATATACTTTAGTGCTCTCCAGCACCTCCCTTAATTGCTGGACCAATGAAAGATGCTGCAAATGTCAGCTGACCAGCCTGGTCAGCTGACCTTCCTCTGACTGCCATAAAAGCCCTGCCTCTCTGCGCGCGCACGCGTCCTCCTAAACCAGTGTGGACTATCAGTCCCAGCCACACCAGTCATGTGTTGTAATGTAGTTGCCGTATGGGATGCGAAATCCGAGCGTGCGGCGTTTCCTCCGCGCCCCACCTTACTGAGCGAGGCAGGCCTATGCATACAAACCGCCGCATCAGACGCGGCGGTTTCTCCGCGTTCCTCTATGCCAGACGCGGAAACAGCCGCCTCATCTTGCTTCATTGCAGCGGCTTTTCCGCGTTTCCTTACATTTACCAGATAAAAATAAAGAATTGATTTTTGATTTTATGCCTGAAAGTTACTCTTTAAGGTACTCCTTTATTTATTTTTTCTTTTTCAAAGACATTCAAGTTTCCTTGTAAATAATCAGTTGAAGATACTCTCTCTAATTGATGAGAAACAGCAAAACTAAATACAAATTCACTTTTTCTTCTGTTATTGGTGATCTTGAATACAGATCCACACTACTCTGGGGTAAAAAAGGTTGTGGATTTGTTTCCTGATATGCCAGAGTCTTGGACCACCTCACTGAGAAAGAGATTGAGGTGGAAGGATGTACGTTGGATAATCTGGCAGCTGTCCAACTTTTGCTGATCCAAATTCAGTTGATATTTAATTTTAAAATCAGCGGTATGGGTCCTTAGCTTTCACATTATTTTCACTTGGGGTTTATAGAATAAAAATTAGAATTCATTAAACTAGTGTATTGCTATCTATACAGAGAAGAAAATGCAGCAGTATGTATTTGAATAGTACAAATTTAGAAGCAGTGGGGGTGCCACTGGTGCAAAGTGGTACACCAGGTAAACTATTGATAGAAGAAAGATTACTATTATTATTGATTTATACAGTATAACCCCAACATCTTCTGTAGTACTGTGCAGAGTAAAAAACAAAAATGGATACATAAAATAAAGAAATTGGTTTAAATAAAAATAATGACATAGGTATAGTATATAATACATAAGAGGTAGACAATATACCGGTAAATGGTATAGTGATTAACAGCATGTATAGCAACTTTCAAGACCTAAATAGAAGAAAACAATGCCCAAGCTTATAATCTAAAGATATTGATAATTTATTTCATCTACCACAAACTGTATACTATATGGCTTGTCTAGTGACAGTCACATGTTCTGACTCTTGTTGAGTGGGATTGGGCAAAGATGCAATTGTCATTAGGGCCAGCTGAGCTGACAACTGCAAATGTTCCTAACCACCAATGTTCTTCCACAAGACCTAACCCCTCCCCTCTCTCCCCCTCTGTGGGGTTGATTCACAAAGCTTTTCTCAATAATTATCAAAAAGTTTTGAATCCTCATGATACTTTAAGTTAGCCAATAAATGATATCATGAAGATTCAAAACTTCTTGATTTGGCTAACTCGGTACAATACTCTACTGCTCATGAATTATCTCACCTTACTTATTTTTAACTTTAACTGTAAGAAGAGCTAATGCAAGAGACAGATAGGGGCCCATATCAAATTACCCTTTTCTCCTGAATTATCCTAAAATGTACAAAAAAGTAGGTGAAAAAGTGCTATCAAAATTATTTTGAGTATTTTCTTACTTGCTGGTGGCTTAAAAGGCATTTTATTGACAAGGTGTGAACATATCACCTAGTAGAATCTCAGGAGAAAACTCAAAGTGATGAAAAGTTATTAGAAAGAGAAAATGAAAAAATCTTCTTTGGGGAAAAGTCAGGAGAAAAAGTTAATTGCATATGGGGCAAGAGATAAGTAATGAGTTAAGTCGGTTAAAGAAAGAGAAACAATTAGTTAAGTCAATTAAGGAGGGATAAATCATGAGTTAAGTTAAGATAAATTGTGAGTTAATGAGATAATTCAATAGAAAAAGGTTTTGTTGTTGCCCAAATGAAAAAGTACCAAAAAGTTGGTGAAGCGGTACTATAAAAATTATTTTGAGAATTTTCTTGTTTGCTGGTGGTTTAAATAGCATTTTATGACAGTGTATGAAAATATCACCTAGGAGAAAACTCCCGTGAAAAAGTAAATTGCATATGGGCCCAGGAGCCCCTTATGGTTTAGTATGTTCAGTTCAGATATAGGCCTCAATTCACTAAGCGTATCTCCTGTCTTTAATAACTCTTCTAGAGTTGTTACCATGGTGATAAGGCATGTAGTATTCAGTAAACATTTTACCTCAGGCAAACCTAAAGTTAACTCTTCTGTCTTTAAGTTAACTCTTCAATCCTTAAAATAACTCCAGAGTTAAAGACAGGCTGTTTATTAACTGCATGTGAAAATAACTACAGAGGAGGTAAATTAACTACAGAGGAGGTAAAATAACTACAGAGGTGGTAACTTAACTACAGAGGAGGTAACTTAAGGAATGAAGAGATAACATAACTCTCTCTTATGTGGAGGTAAGTTTTCTCTTGCCTTATTATCTCCAGCATGATCTTAGTGAATTGAGGCCATAGTAACTATCGTAATACAAATGAATGAATACCATACTCACAATGATGGGTTACAAGACTAGCAACCACAGTATGAATGCAAGTGAGGAACACCCGTCCTCCTTTGGGCTCTGTGGTTTCAAAAAGGTGAGTCGTACTCCAAAAAAACAATTGTTCAGCAACATAGATGAACAATTGATATACCCTCTGGACAAAGCTGGGGGGCTACAACAACTGAGAGGGAGAAGGTGCTTAAAAATGTATGTGAGTATAAGAATATAATGAAAGGCTTACATCTACAGATAAAGGGGCAATGCCAATTCAAAACAAAAATATATTAGTGTTCAGACACTAAAAACGATAACACATTTCACGGAGCACAGTCCACATCATCAGATCAAATTGGCGTTGCCCCTTCATCTGTAGAGGTAAGACTTTTCATTATATTCTTATACCCACATACATTTTTGGGGCGCCTTCTCTCTCTCAGTTAATTCAACAGAAAAGCTGAACCAACGCCTATATCAGTAATCATTAATTAATCTAAGTAAATAGGTAGAAACCCCATTTCTTTATGGTGAGACGGATACTCTACCTAAATTGCTTGCAGAGTTCAGTAGCAGTGATGAGTGAAAATGGCGAAAAAATTTTTTAACATTACTTTTTCGCCAAAGTAATGTAAAATTTGACTTTCGAATTAAAGTACCATTGAATATTATTTTGAAATACTTGTGTGCTTTTTCACGTTAAACCGTGTATCTTTGACCATATTGTGAAAATACAGTGTATTTTGGCGAATATATTCTCAAAATTGAAAATAGCATTTTCAATGCGAAAATGACTTTGGCGCAAATTCGCAAACAACTCTGTTTAGTAGATTAATCAGAGATGTTTATATAATACTAGCATTATGTTTCAACTTTAAATATATATTATAACTACAAAGAAGCACAATAGCAAGATTACTTTCCAGGCATTCTTCACAAAAAGGTTTTATTTCAGTAATGTTACCTTGGATATAGTCTGAAACTAGCAATGTCAATAATTTTCTCTTCAATATTCTGCTTTTGAGCTGCCCATAGCAGTGTTCTATCAGAGAATAGAGCTTTTCAAGTAAAGACCGCATGCTAGGGACTTTGCAGCTAAACAAGCAGCATCAATCCGCAATTTGACACGCCAGCCTCCAGTTATATGTATAGATAGAAAACAAACTGACCCATCTGCAGTGCAGAATTACTCAAGCTGTGGCTGAGCGTACTCAGAAATAACTGCTCAGTGACAGCCTCATGGTACAACTGGAGAGACCATATGTGACATTTCTTCAGGGATAAAGTCTGTGCCATAATACTGAGGGATAGGTAAGACATCACTTATACTGAAGTATAGAAGACTAATAAGGTAAAAGATAATAATCAGACTTTTCATTTAACTGACAGCTTCATTGTTGTCTACATCTTCATTTCCTTCATGAAAATAAAGCAAAGTCTACATTGCGGAATTTGCAAAGAGTATACTTATTGAATATAATAAATAGAATGTGAATGTAATATCAACAGCTAACGCTGGAATATTTGTGGATGAGTCATCTCTCAATCACAGCATTTCCAAAAATAACTAATAAGCATCTGTTTTCTGAGGTAAAAATCGTTTCATTGTTTTCAGCTTATCATTTGACTCTCCTTAGAGCTACAACAGACTGTAGTTTCCCAGACAGCAATGTCTGCTGACAGGTTTTCTAGAAAACAGCAAGAAATAGGCAGCGCTCCTGGGCTGCAAATGAAATGAAACCAACAGAGGTGTACAGAGCCCCCCAGGGACTTATACACACCTGAATGCAAATCAGATTCAAACTATGCACTAATCCCTAATCTAAAGAAATGGAATGCAAACTGATACACATGAATGCGATGTTGGTTTTCTAGAAAGTAGAGAGAAATTGGAAATGTTAAAAGCCCTGCCTGCTCTGGCCATGTCAGAGGGTATGCAGGCAGATCAGGCAGAACAGTGTTTCCCAAACCTGTCCTTAAGTTCTTCTAAAGGTACACATTATGTGGATATCCATACATGAAACTGATGTAACATGCTAAGACACTGATTATGCCTTTGCTTTGTGAAAGTTAGGTAAGATAGAGGCTTCCTTCTTTTTGTAGCAACCTTTGGCCAGATATTGGCGGTAGTGAAGAAGGTAAAACTGCTGCACACAGCACAATGGATGGACTGCTACCGATTTTTTTTTTTACAGCAAGGCAAGCCAAAAAGTTAAGTTGATGTTAAAGTTTTTTGTTCACATAAAGCCACACCACTCTCCTGCCCTTTGTGTGCTTGTTATCCTGCCCGCATGTTCTAGGAACATCTACTAACCTTTTGGAGGGTGCTTTTAATAGCTATAGTTATTATCTGTTTAACCTCCCTGGCGGTAAGCCCGAGCTGAGCTCTGGCTATGCCGCGCAGGAGGAGATCTCAGCCCCTGGTGGGGCGATTTTCACCATTTAAAGTGCTGTACGCGCAGCTAGCACTTTGCTAGCCGCGCGTACAGCTTGATCGCCGCTGCTCTGCGGCGATCGCTCGCACGCAGCGGCGGAAGAGGGCCCCCCCGCCAGAGCCCTGCGCTGCTATGGGCTGGATCGGATGCGTCTGACGTCATTCTGATCGTCGCCATGGCGACAGGAGAAGCCAAACAGGGGAGCGCGTTATATACGCGTTCCCCTGTTTGCTGTTGTTGCCGGCGACGATTGAACTAGAGGGACACATGCGCCCTCTAGTGGAGTTTCATGTAGCTACCACTCTGGTAGCTTTACATGAAACATAAAATTTTTTTTTTTAAAAATGGATTTCTGCAATTTTTGCAGAAAAAATAAACTGCCAGGGAGGTTAATTTGGAATGCTGAAAATCTAATCCCAATACATTCTTACATATGAAATTCACATTTTGAACAACTTTTTCTGTATACTTGTGGAGCCTCAGAGGAAGTTGTGATCAGCCACAAAATATGCATCAGGAGCATCTGCAATGTGGTTTTTCCTTTTAAGACGATTATGGCCTTTTATGGCCAATAAAAAATTAGCCACTACCCATCTGCCTGCCATTTTAAAATGTCCTGTTGGTCCATCTTAACGGACCTCAGGACATTTTATAACATCCCCAGCCCCTACCGCTACCGTGCCCGCCGTGCTTACTTGTCGGAACCTGCAGAGCCGTGATTGATGAAAGGGAAGAAGTCTTCCCTGAACCAATCAAAGTGCCCATGAGGCAAAGATCATGGCTTCAACAAGAAGCCAATGAGCTTCGCTGTAACAAACACAATGATTATGAGGACATCTAGTGGTAAAAAAAATAGCGGCCGTTTCCATGGTAACCCAATCGGCGTTAGCTGGTCGTCAAGAGGTTAAAAATACATAAACAGGGAATCCACTTGTTTACTATGTATGGAATGAGGGTATATTACTGTTATATTTGCATATATGGGCTTGTAATTAGTGACGGACACAAAACTGAAAAAAATCACCTTTATTTCCTCCAAAAATACATACATTGTGCTAGGGACATAATTTAAACATTGTAATAATTGGGACAAATGGGCAAATAAAATATGTATTTTTTTCACAGTAGCACAGTTTATTTTAAAACTATAACGGCCGAAAACTGAGAACTAATGATTTTTTTTCCATTTTTTTATTTATTCCTGTTATTTGGCATTAAACAATTCTTAGCATAATGTACCACCCAAAGAAAGCCTAATTGGTGGCGGAAAAAAACAAGGCGTAGATCATTTCATTGATACAAGTAGTGATAAAGTTGTTGGCGAATGAAAGACCAATGAAAATTGATATGGTTCATTGGGGTAAAAACCCTTGGGGGTGAAGTGGTTAACCTTGCACCATTGACTACAATGACTTATGTGAAAGATCAATTCCACAGCCACCCTTGCAGTTTACTGTTATATTAGTGCTGTTTATAAGGTCCTCCAGAATCTTGGTCTATGGGGTCTGTGCATAGGCATGACCTTCCATGTTCACTTTGTGGTCTTTGTACTGAGTATAAATCCAAGTACAACATGTCAGTTGCTCTTGTTTCTCTATTTTGAATACACATTAACTAAATATTTTATCACATGGACGTATGTTGTATTCGTAGGAGATTCCAGTTATCCCATGTTTACTGACACACAGGTGAGCCATCTAAATAACCATCTTCAGGACATTTGCCTTGTTTTTAATGCGGGAGCAGCCCTTTAGTGGGCCACAGTGTGTTAAATTGGTGTTAAGGTTTCATATTGTGCAACTTTATAATTGCAACTGCACTATATTCACAGCCTTATAGTCAGACTAGGATCCAACATTGGACTTGACTGCAATCTTCCTCCCCCCTCCATATTTGACCATCAATTTGCCTCTGCATTAGTGCTAAGATAAGGTTATAATCCAACTAAGGGAAAGTAGGTATGTAGTCAATGCTGGACAGGCACATAGTTAGGGGCAGGTGGTAGTATGAAATGAGTGGAACAAGACTGGACTTCTGAACCAGAAAGAACAGAAAAAATTGTAAACCTCTGGCACTCTGCATAGTTCTGCTTGGCAGTGCAGGCAACATAGATAAGAAATTAAGGTGACATTTTATACATAATTGCTTTACATCAAAAGTTCAGTTATCCTTTAAGCTACTACTTCATTGTAAACTATTTGTTTCTAAAGTATCAAGTTTATTCTTTTTTTTGGGGGTCTGTATTAGCATATATAAATATTTCAGTAGCATTATTGCCAAATACATCTTTGTCTCAAAGTAGCATTTAACATTCACCTTCATGTGTTTTAAGGTAATGATGTATGTTTATTTCTCTTTTTAATAGTTCTACAGTGATTCTTTCAACTCAGATAGGTGCATTAAATTGTACAATTGTTCATATATTCAGAGATGAGAAAGTTTTCCTGAGCTTGTGTATCTTAGACCTAAAAAATGTTTTATTCAGTTTCACTTAGCAACATTTTAGCACAGCTACCTTTACCCTGTCTTTAAGCTATGGAAGTTTTTAGCATAGTGGTATAAAGTATTTTTAATGTTTAATGAGTTCTGGATCTTCATTATTGATATACTGTATATATTATCATGCTTTCAGATAATTTCTTGTTCTTGGACCTTACAGCCCCGAGTAGTCAATTTAACAAGCATTGGGAAATAATACTGTGGTACACGCAGCAATGTGGCTCAGTTGAAAACACAGCACACCGTAAATATTACATTGTTCACTTTACATCTTCATCTGTCATCCATCCAAACAGACTTTCCTCCAGGAATTTTGACCTCCAAATGTGACCATGGTCCTTATTTCTCTGACCAGCTTTGGGCTTCCTTTAAGTTCATCCAGCCCTGAAGGCCAGAAGCATCTATGGTCCATTTGGCCCCAGTATTCTCATAATGGCTCTGAATCTGGCACTGTCTTAAACTTGTGAACATGTGCTCTCAACATGTCTCTTGTGTCTCATCTTTTATCTGGCGTTTCAGCATAGAATTGAAGACTAAAAATAGAAATAAGTGAAGTTCTACAATTGAGATTATAATTGGATGTCATCCTACTGGTTTTTTTTTACAGGTCTCTTGAAGTGTCAATGTGACCAGCAGAATGGAACATCCTCTTTTCAATATGTAATCTTTTTTTTGTCATGGATATGGTGATTAGCAGTCTTCGAACAAAGCGGTAAGTTTACCATATTCCTTGGATTCTTGTAAAAAAGCAAACAGAAATGTAATCTGCTCCACCATAAAAATCTGTTTAAATGTAATTTTAAATTATTTGGAAATATCAATGGTGACTTGCATTTGTGTTACTTTAAATAGTGGTGTCCTTTCATGTAAAGCAGCAATTGGGGAAACCTTTCAGTAGTGGTCAGAAATGCCCTTCCCTGGTGTGTGACTCAATACAAAATTTCAATATAATAAAAATGGATATAGAAAAAAATTATGCCCCAGGCCAGACACCCACCCTCACACTCCGCTATCCTAGCATCTTTAATGGTAAAGTGGGCTGAAACTCACTTTAGAAAACTCTTGTTGTACCTCAAGAGTACAAGAATAATAGTGTAGCACTGATTGCCAGTCTAATCCTCAGAAAACAAACAAAGCAGGTTTGAATAGATAAGTAATTGGATAAATAGTGTCTATAAAAATATTATCTATTTATTGTTAAAAAAAAATAGTATCTATAAAACGCAACTTTTAATACAAACTTCATAAATAGACATGACCTTACGTCAAGTTGATGTGCAGTAAATGGTCAAACGCATGTTTCATAGCGCTTGGATTTGCTGCTTTTTTTTAGAGACATCCAGTTGCAGTTCTATTTTCATGACAAATAGCAAATAAAATGTATTATCATCAGGTGATACAGATTAAATCCTCCCAAATGCTCCAGGTATCCATTCTGTATATATTTATCCAACTGGGTCAGTAATTGCTCAACGTAGCTTAGAAGTAATCAAATCACCTGTCTTTAAATGTATATTTCATTTACTATGCTGCGCATCGGTTCTGTGGAGTAGGAGAAGTACCGAGCAGTGTTGTAGTGTAGTATGGTGGGGTGACTATTTTGCCCCCCCAAATATATCTTCAGTATATGCATTAAACGATAACTACTTGACTGATCCTTCAGTGCCATTGTAGCAAAAAGTGCAATGCGAAAGGAGGTTCTACATGACTTCTCCCTGCTTCCTATGGATGCATTACTATGGTAACCACTGATGCATCACGTATACATGGACCCAAACTGCACGGCTTTCCACTGGCCCAAACATGCTGATGTCACAGTAATTGACATCGGGTTCGAGCCAGTTAAAAACCGAGTTGTTTTTGTCCATTTATGAGTGATGCTTCAGTCATTGCCATGCTGGTGTGTTTCTAGGAAGAAGGAGTCTGGGTAGAACTTCCTTCCACATGGCACTCTCTGTTACACAATGGCACTGGAGGATCAATCAGACAAATGTAGTAATATTTGTACATAAAAAATATACTGTGTGTACGTGAAGGGGGGGGGGGGATCAATGTTAGACCCTTCTTTGTCTGTGCATACTGTGGAGTTCTAATATTAGAGAGTACTGAAAGAAGGAGGCACTCCAATGGCAAGTTAAACTTGCATTTAATCTAGAAGGTAGCAACACACAGCATGTTTTGGGGTCTCCCCTTCCTCAGGTGTACAAGCAACCCAAATGACACAGCGACTTATGTACCTTAGTGTACCACACCCATAACAGGAAACCCTGCCCACTCGGTCAGTTGACCAGTGAACCAAAAACAATTAAATTAACCCCTCAGGGTACAAAATCTTACTGAGCACTACATATCAAAGATGTCTACCCACAAATAAACACCCTTGAAAACATAAGTGTTGGCAACATTACACAATTAAAACATATGATATACGCTTGCATAAACCATTATGATGTGAAACATTATAAACATGTTAGCAATATACAGTCAGCTGCCAAAATCTAAATCAAATGAAAAATTCAAAAATCAAAATCCAAAATCAAAAGGTAAAACCAAAGGTGGGTGTTTTTTTTTTTCAATTGGAGTACTTAAAATAAATGTCCCATATTCTCTGAATCAAATTCTCATAGATTGTAATCAAAGTCTTATGGTTAATAGTATTTTGATGCATCGAGCTTACTTGTAAATACTAAGAACTGTGAGTAGCACAGTGTTAGGTGTAGATGCAGGCACTGTCCCTCGGGCAGTCACTTAAGCTGTCAGTGCTTAATACAGTTGATAGTACAGTGGAGCAGCTAAGTGTGAGCTGGAGCAGTGGTGGAGAACTTACGTGGCGGTGGTAACAGTCACGGCAACCTTGGATGAAGGCTGATTGCAAGTAAGCCCAAGTCCTGGTAGTACTGTATACCGGTCCTCCCTGCGCCACACTCTTCCTTCTTTCTGCCTCTGGTCCTGTTTTGTGTGGATGTAACTGGCAGTGATGGTGATAGCGGCATGCTCGATAGCCTCCTCACTTGTTGTCAGTTTTGGGAACTTCCTGCTCAATGATGTCACCCTGCAGCCTTCAGCTTTCGTGTTTCAGGAGGTCAGCAGGCCTCCCATTAAATGAGCATGATTGGCAGTAGTTCACTGTGCTATAAAATCATGGGCCATAGCTTCACCTCCCACATGTGATCCTGGTTACTATGACTACCTGCAACGCTGTAGGTAGCTGTAAATTGCTGTAGTCTGCAATTACAGCATTGTATGTTAATTGTATTATATTTCAATACTTACACTTGCGGTTAAAAGGCAAACCGCTCCAGATCTTTATTCAAACTTGCAGGTAACAGGGTTTCAAGATTATATATCCATCTAGTCTATTTCCTGGACATTTCTGCTCTGTGGTTCCCACCTCTCCAGGGTCGGATTGCTTTCTGTATTGTGTTGAATCTGTAAGCAATCCGAGGTCAGGGCAGGAAGCAGGGTTCAATACGTTAAGCAATCCGAGGTCAGGGCAGGCAGCAGGGTTCAATACGTTAAGCAATCCGAGGTCAGGGCAGGCAGTGATCAAACAGTATCAAGGCAATCCAGGTCAGGGCAGGCAGCGAGCAGGAAGGTCCAGAAACAAGCCGAGGTCAAAACGAAGGGAGCAGATCAAGAAGGGTCAGAGGCAAGCCCGGGTCAGCAACAGGAGATCAGGATACAGAGAGAGCCAGCAACAAGGCTAGGTGCACACAAGCTGACAATACGATCAGCGCAGAGTGCTGGAGGCAGGGGCCTTAAATACCTGAGCTGGGCCGGCCCTCCGTTCGAATTGCGCGCCGCGCATGCGCACCCGCGCCTACAGAAAGCCACGCACGCGCGTACAGTCTCTTGTGCACGTGCACATCGCTCCCCGCGCCACAGCAACACTTCCGCACACGCCCCCGGCGGCAGACGTCAATCCACCGCCAATGACGCGCACGCGCGCGGACACACAGCCCCCAGGAGGCCAACCCGGAAGCGCGGACCCGTCCTGGATCACGAGAGCCCGGCCATCCGTCTGCCAGCCATTTCGTTTGCCGATCGGGTCTCTTGTACCCGCAGCCCGTGGTAAGCCTGCTCCGCGACCCTGACACTCCACATATTTTGCAAAGGCCACATTTTTGAAATAACCATAGCTCCTTTTGCTTGCTGGTTTTTATACTATTATTGATCCTAAACTAGTGGCTCGTTTAAAAGTTATATTTGGAACATCTGGTAGAATTTTCACCAATAAAGTCTTGCTGTAGATGTTTCCAATGTTTGCTGATAATTCTTTCAATGGAATTGGACTGGGATGAGTAATTACATATCAATTTTATAGAGTGCTGCTCTGTTTGTTCTGTTCTATTCATATCCCTTAGAGCTCATTCCTGTTTAGTTCTTTGACTTCCTCCATGGCTCTTATCGCTAATGCTTCTGGGTATCTTTTATCATTTAGGGCTTGATTCAGAAAAGGGTGCTAAGTGTTAGCACGCCAATGAAAAGCCACTTTGCATGTTTCTAACATGCTTTGCACGTGCTAAGTTGTTAGCACATGTAACCTACTTAGCACCGTAGTTAGCACATGTAAACTACTTAGCACCCTAGTTTTTTTTTTAAAAAGTCAGAGTTTATTCAACAAAGAAAAGGAACATATGACAGAATATGCAGTGTAGCAGTGCGCCTCCTAACTTTTCCAACAGTAGCTTCAGCATCAATTATCACTGTGGAAGATGAGAGGTATTGTTAACAATAATATAATGATCATCACATAATATATAGAGCTCAGATTGAATTTAAATTTCCAAATATTCTATCTTTTACAAGATCATAATTAGCAAGACCAGGGGCATCTAACCATGGAGCTTAGCACCCTAGTTAGCACGGTGCTAAGTAGTAGTTTGCATGTCCTAACTACGGTGCTAAGTAGTTTGCATGTGCTAACTACAGTTCTAAGTTTGCATGTGCTAACTACGGTGCTAAGTAGTTTGTTTGTGCTAACTACTTAGCACCCTAGTTAGCATGCCCAAAGCCTTTAGGCGTGCTAACTGGGTTAGCACCGTTTACTGAATCGAGACCTTAGTCTTTTGTGTAATCCTTCTGCCTCCAGGTCGAAGTCCGCTATTTTTGTGCAATTCCTCATTAATCTTGTCAGCTGACTTTTTGGGATGTTGCTAAGCCATTTGTTATGGTGGACTTAGTTGTCTATGTTTATAAAACCGTTTGTGTCCACAGGTTTGAAGAAAGGTTTAGTATGGATAGTGCCTGCTTCTATGAAGATAGTCAGAGATAGGAAGTTGACTTTATTCCTGCCCTACTCAGCTGCAAACTGGATGTTATAAGTGTTGATGTTTAGCCATTAAGGGAGGTTTCAGTGCCAGCCCAGATGAGGAAGGCATCATCTATGAAGCATTTCCATAGTGTCAAATTCCTCCCTGGTCCATCCAGTCCATATAGTATATGTGTCTACCAGTGCGCCATATATAGATTTGTGAGGCTGGAGCAAATCATGTCCCCATTGCTGTTCCTGTGACCTGGATGAAGTGTTCTTTTTTGTACACAAAATTATTGTGTTGGAGAATAAATGCAATACTCTATATAATAAATCTGTTCTTTTCCTTCTGTAAAGTACTATCTTCTTTGAGGAATTCTTCTGTTGCTTCAATTCTTTTTTGTGCAGAATTACTGTGCACAGGAAGCTGACATCAATCGTGCAGAGCCAGTAATGATCCTGCCATTTATGTTCTTTTAAGTTATTAATGAAGTGTTTTGTATCCTTGATTCAGGGGTAGGCCTTCTTCACTACGGATTGTAGGTATTAATCACCATATTTGAAAAGGTTTGATGTCATGGATCCGATTCCTGAAATAATCAGTCTTCCGGGGTGGTGGGTGTCTTCCAGGGGTGCTTTTCGTTTCTAGACTAGTGATTTTCTATAGTGTACACAGACACAGAACATTTATATTGTGCTTTTTTCCTGGCAAACTCAGAGCGCCAGAGCTGCAGCCACTAGGGCGCTCTCTATAGGCAGTAGTAGTGATAGGGAATCTTGCTCAAGATCATGCAAGGTAGCGTAGTGGTATGTGTTCTGCCCCTCTTATCTTGTTTTCATTTTAGTTTTATTATGCAACTTGTGATGCCATATAAAATGTAAAGAAACATAGAATGTGATTATTTGCAAATCATTTAAAGCCAATATTGCAAAACATTTTTAAAGGAATACTATCGATGTATGCATTTATTTTTAAATGCTGTATGTTGTAGCACACATTAGGGCAAGTACTAGGAGCAATTTGATTCCTCACACAGCTGTTTCTCTCAGCTGTAAAATCCTCCGTCAGTTTTGGCGTCAGTGTTGGATACAAAATGTATCTAATACTGAGCTCCCAGAGGGCTAGACCATATCTCTGCACAGGGGAGTTGCTATCAACTCCTCAGTTTATAGTTTAATTATCACCTTGCTGAAAGAATCTTATTGATATGGTGGTAAGGAGTTAAAGATTCTAGCAATGTGTGTTTATTATCTTTGCTTCTCTTGACTGATAAAGATACTAATAATGCTAATTGTAGACAGTGGTCTGCCCCTCTCAGCAGCTTGTAAAGTGGATGCAGCCTGGAGTGAATCACCTCAAGCAGGCAGCCAGTCTGAGTGTAAACACAGACTCTTGGTATAGCTAGTTATATTCCAGCAATATTCCAGCTCATTTAGTTACCTGTTACCACCTCAGATCAACCTATTTCTCCTCATGTCTGCTGCATGCTGTGAGTGACACACTGAAAAATATTTGTGAGCTGTGTGACAGAGTAACTAAGCAGCTCAGAGTGACCCAAACTACTATGAGCTGTGTGAGAAATGAATTTTTAAGCAGGGATAGCGAGAGAGAGACCTGGGTGAATAAATAAAGTGCCCGAAGCACTAGTGGTAATGTGTACACTAATATAGAGTATTAAAAAAAAAAGTCGTTTCAATCGATAGTATTCCTTTAAATATAAAATACACGTGTAATAGCTGTTCATGTGTCCCAGAGAAAAAAGCACTATACATTATTTTTTCCTATGTTCCTGTCACTTACAGTAAGAAGTAGTAGTGTGACAAATCTCACAGATTTTTGACTAATCCATCTCCTCACAGGGGTTTCTCAGGAATTCTTTATTTTAAAAAGCACTTACTGGATGGCAGTGGCATACTCCTTCTGCCACAGTAGTGTGCACAGGAGGAAACAGACTGTTCAGCATCATCGTAAGGGGACTTTTCAGGGAGTGCTTTTGAAAAGAATATAGAAAATACTTAAAATCTCCCATGAGGAGATGGGCTAGTCCAAAAAATACCTGTCAGATGCTTAGTAGACGCTGTAGGTGATAGCTACATAAGAAAAAATACATTTATTACGCATTTTACTCTGGGACAAATGTACAACTAATTCACATGTATTTAAAAGGTTTCCAATTTTCACGATAGTTGTCCTTTAAACCACATATTTCATTGAAAACAAAGCCAACATATAAAATGAAATGTTATTGTTTTATGGAAACTGTATGCCAATTTTAAATATTTAACCTAACAACTTGTTTGTTGAGCAAGTTGAGATAAGGATGACAAAAGAACTAAAAGCTGTGTAAGGCCTCATTTTACAAATATTTACAGAATATTGTCAAAAGAATAGGCAAGGCAAACTGGTAATTATGTTCCAGTCCCAACTTTTTTGCTATAGGTTGCTGACATCAAATTTAAAGAGAGCGTACTATTTTCTAGACAGCAATATTATTCCTTATTCTTAATATTTACTGTGCTGTTTTTGTACTGTTTCAAATAACTTTATTGTTCACGTGATACTTTATTATAAAAATAAGAAAAGAACAACAGAAAGTATAAAACTAAAGAGTGTTGTTCAGTGCATCCGGGCATCCCATAGTTTAAGCCTAATTCTAGGCTAAAAATATTATCTACAGGTATAAGAGACTGTAGTTAATCTCTTGAGGAGCCTGTTTTCACAGCAGCTCTGCTATATTGGCAGTTTTGTTCTGTGGCTTTATAATCAGATGCTGCTGCAGTAAACCGGTGTGCTTCTCATCTAATGGTCACTGGAATTCTTTAATGTGTTAAATGGGAAGGACTCAATTTTATTTCTAAACTATTTTTTTTAAATGTCTTTGTAGTTGCTATACTTTTGTTAGGTGGTGAATTCGTCCTTTCTACATTTGTACAAAACACAACTGATGAGATTACAGGATAAGTCACACATAAAGTCTGAAGTTAGTACACAGTGCTACTAAGAGCGCTGCACAGCCTGCCTATATAATGAGCAGAGTCTCTGCAAGGAGCAGTAATTTTCAGACATAGTAATTCATAAAAAACAGTAATTCATAGAAAAGATGTTTCCGTGTACTGTCATTTGCTACACTCTGCGCAGCACACTTTGCCTTATAATATGAACCCAAATCCCTTACATTATTTGGTATGGTTAATAAAAAAAAGGAAAGCACTTATACCAAAAGCTTTGAAATTCAGGTACAGTATACGCAAATCCTATAAGATTAAATAAACCAAGTCGGTAGCTGTTGGAATAATGTAGCTGCAATTAGCAAATTTGTATTAAAACAAGCTTTAGTGCCCACACCCGCCACACGATTTCCCCCATGATTTTTCTGACGATCTGCGATTTTTTTGCGCGACCATTGCCACGATCTTGCCACATGGGTACATGCATGTGATCACGCGAATGCCGTTAAGCGTCGCGCGACAATAACTATTGTCATGGTGGATCTTTAAGATCCTCGACGACTCCACGCAAAGTAACGTGGTCGCTTGGCTTCCCATTCGCGCACGTTAGGTAATCTCGTGTAGCATCACATTACCTCACCCATAGGAAGATGGATCGGGCAGCCCTCGTCATTGGAGGACATCGCTAGATCCTTCTTCCTGCATTGCTGTGGTGAGTTTGTAGCTTTAGGGCTTTTATCTTTCTTGTGCATTTGCGAACTAGAACAAGCATGAAGGAAAGCAGTTCACAGTTAATTGGCTGAATTCTTGTTCCAGTTCACCGACTTCCTGGGCAGTGAAGCTATGATCAGCATGATAACCCCGTAATTTTCTTGCTTAACCATTTCAGCCCGCGGGGATTTTTCACCTTCTGCATCAGAGCAATTTTCACCTCCCATTCATTCCCTGTCACCTCCTTTCAACCAAAAAGATGGCTGCCATCATGAAATCAAACATTTGACTGTTCTTTTAAAACAGCGTGGGTAAGAGATTATATTACCTATCTATTTTAATTAACATAACTAATGTAACTTAATGACAGTATGTTTGTTTAGGCTGGAGTTCCTCTTTAACCTTTCTATTCTAGGAGGTTTTTTTACAAACTCTCACTCACCTCCCAGATACCAAAAAAATGATAGCTATAATTAATAATATCTTGTAATTGTCTTTATTTTTGTTGGAACTGAGATCATGTAACTATAGCAGGCATCCGGATATGGACTTCCCTACAGTATCCTAGAAGTTCAGGCCACACCTCTCCCAGTAGGAACTAGTAGATGGAGCCGGATGAGTATTTTGATCTTCTACCTGGACTAAGCCTAAGTGGCAGCCTAGCCATGACTCTCCCCCATAACTGAGATAGGGTCAGTTGCCACCTGGCCACGGCCCCTTCCATATGTCTTACATATGGAAGGTCCATGCTAGCCTGGCCATTGTTATTATTACCTCTCATAGGTTCTAGTGAAAGATGGATGAGTTAAAGTCTGGTTATGCACCTTGCCTGGGCAAAACGTGAGAGGAAAATGTGTGCTGCAATGTGTGCTCAGCTGAAATGTGCATTCTGATAAAAATACTGGTATTTTTTATTAAATACACAATGGATAACTGAATCAAGTACATGGTTATTAAGGAATTAAGAAATAACATCCCACATAATGTTATTTTCCTTAAACAAAAGGTCCAGTATGGTTAGACACTTAGGGCCTGATTCATCAAGCTTGGTTCCTTAGCAACGTGCGTAACTTTCAATGCGGGCAGTCATGTGAAGTGTCACTACTGCGATACTTCACTAACAGCCGCTACTATGACAATTAACATGTTAATTGTCATAATAATATCGGCCGCAAGTGAAGTATCGTAGTAGTGATACTTCGCAGGACTGCCCGCATTGAAAGTTACGCACATTGCTGAGGAAGCAATGCGCATAATTAAGGGTAGGCACGCTCCTACATAGCAGCACTGCTATGTAAAGCATGGATTAGCAAGAACTACTGCACAGTAAGCTGCACTTCTTTAGCAGCGCAGCTTGATGAATCAGGCCCATAGATTGTAAGTCTCTTTGGCAGGGCCCTCTTCCCCTAGTGCTCTTCTCCTCCTCCACATGGACTTAGTGACTTGTCTTCTATATTTATCCTTACCTTGCAATCTGTGCAACATTTTTTTATTGTTCAACTCTTTTGTGTACTGTTGTTTAACATTTTAATGTATCCATGTTACATTGTTTGACATTGTACTGTCTTCCCTATCTATTGTACAGAGCTGCATAACATGTTAGTGCTGTATACGTTTTTTAATAATAATAAAAATAGAGAATTTCAACCTAATACAAATATCCAGTAAAAATAAAAACAATACACAAATGTTTATTAGTACTAATTTGAAAAAGCGCAAAGAAACCAACATTCTGGAAAGGAACATTAAGACAGCACTGTCCATGTTTTACTTAGCTCGGACACCACCTTCCAATGTAATAATTACTGTTGTATACTACTATTATTTTAGTAAGGTTGATGTACATCATTTTTAAATATTTTTTTTCCCCTAGAACATGTTACTTTGCTTATGTTTAAATAATTATTATTTAATAAATGTGTTTATTTTATATGTTTCCATTTAATGCTTCTATTTAATTGTATTTCAATGCATAAGTCCCTCTCTACATTATATAGAATTTTTGTTAATGAAACCTGTCATTTATATAATATTTTAGGGCTTAAAGGGAAGGGGTATTCAGCTTTAAAACCACATTTCTTATCTTATATCTTACATATATACTTAAAAGCACATAAGAAACCCTAGAGAAATGCTGAAATCACACTGATATGACAGTGAGAAATATAGACCTCCCAGACTCCAAGTCCCATAGTACTTATTTAAGTATTTTTAATGCTTTGGGACTCAGCTAGTCAATGCACAACTAACCTGAGCAGTGCGTCCTATACTCAGAGGGTATAATTCACACAATGAATAGCTCTTGAACAGCTGCAGGCCTGGATAGAACTGCAGTGTATTACGTTGTCATGGGTTGCAGGCTTTCCTAACACTTAAGTAGTGCAACGATGAAATGAGAGCTGCCAGATTTTCTCACAAGAAGAAAAATATCTATATAACCATATCTGGGAGAAGTCATTTACAGTTCTATGCATGAGCTTCAGAAGTATGCAGCAATTTATTTGAAGCAGAGGCAGTGTGAAATTTCAATAGCGTTATGCAGTGATTTTACCAGCAGAGCTGAAGCGAAGCATACATTTTTACTCGAATTCCCTGTCTCCTTAGAGAAGAAATATGCTGAATTAGTCTCACCTGCCTCTAGCCATTTAGTACTTGACCTAACAGTCTTCTCCTGCTTTATATGTACACACTAGATTTTGCTCGCTTTATGATGGAAATAAAACATTTTCTTTACTACATTAGATTTGAAGACATCAGTAAAAATAGCAAATATTGGTATTCCTAATGCCGTGTTTGAACTTGACATCTTATTTTCATTATATGAGAAATAACTATAACTATTTACAGAATATTCTTTAGTAACCCCATGCATAAAAGTAAGCAGCAGTATTACTGTTTTCATGCAATGATTATGCAGCATTTCAATTGACCACCCTGCTGTTGACACCTTGCAAAGCTCCGAATACCACAAAGATACACACACACACACACACACACACACACACACACACACACACACACACACACACACACACACACACACACACGTTGTTTCATACATATGGTGTTTCAGTGCATCTCTCCTGTCAACCGGATAATCCTAGCTTCCTCCCAGTGCTAAATTCCCTTTTATGATGCCTAATCTTAACCCCTTCTAGACACCCAACTCTTCACCACCTTCTTCCATTGTGATGCCTAAGTCTAACCTCCAATCCTAAAATTAACTCCTTTCTGATGTTTAATCCTAATCTTTTAACCCTAACAACTAATACTAACCTCCCACTGCCCTAGTCACTAACATTAACCCTCCTAATATTGCCTCCTAACCCTATCTAGTAGCCCAAACTGATACCCATTTTCAGAAAAGCAAAACTAACTGACAAGCTGTGCCAAATCCACAAAGCCAGAGCTATAGCACTCAGCACTACTTCTTATCTGATGTAACCACCTGGGCCTGTCAGCTCAATTACCACAAGGCAGGTTTCCATAGTGCTGAGTATGTTTAGCCTATAGAAAAGAAAAATAAGATTCCATGCTAAAGCTTTACTAGCCCTGCAACAATGCTATAAAGGCTGATAATGAAAAGAAAAAAGTAAGTATAGAACCACTTTAGATCATCTAAGTTACAGCTCAGTGTTTGTCAGCATTGAAGTAAGGGTGCCTTGCAAGTGGGAGTTGCACCTTTTACTCCCTACACAGCACAATGCCCACTGCTGGACTGATGAACCATGGACTAGAGGAGTATCCAGTAATGAAGAAGTAAGGGTGTTTGGTGACTTATGATTAGGGAAAAGCAAAATGGTCATTGGCAAATTTGCAGATTTCTATGGTTTGCATAATACCGTATTGTACTGAACACGTCTCCTCAGTACAGATGGTAGACTTTTTGGCCATTGAGATAACCTGCACTACAAATCCTCTGTAAAAGGGCACTGTAGTATAATTGAAAATGTGACAACACACTGAGCAGAGGGGATTCTTATCGGTCAGTTCAGTAGACCAGTAGGAAACCCCACTGGGAGGTGCAGGATTTTCTTAATTTTTTGTATTATGCAGAGCAGAGAGGAGCCTGGACTCCATGGCTTCTCATTGGTACATTGATTTAACCAATGAGAATTCTCCTCAGGATGAATTTTTATTGATCCAGATTAATTGGCAGGCATGGAGGGAGATTTAAAGATGTTTTTTCATGGGCTCCCCATAACCAATTTACATGGGAAAGGAAAGGATTGGACATCTAGGGGCTTCCAGATTCCACTTTAAGCCACCTCCTAGGGTCTACCCACACACATGTGTCAGTAGTTACACCCACCTCCTCTTGGAGATGGGCACCTTTTCCATAACCTCACATAAGGGTGCTTTGTGTTAAGTTTCCACAGGGTACACCACAATCTTATGGACTGTGTGGGTTTGTATTGTCCGAGGTTATCATGGGGTGGAAATGTGTGTGACCATTAAGGGGATGATGCTGGTGCAATTTAGAATTCCATGCAGAGGCCAGGATGGAGCTTAGAGTAAACCAGAGGGTTAAGTGGTCCAGTAGTGGAGGAGGAGGATGACAAAAGAAAGGCAACATGTTTTACAGTGACAGGCCGGATAGAGGAGAGAAAGGACTCACATATGGATGGAGTGCAAGAGGTGGGTTTTGAACAATGCATAAACATGGCATGTCTGCATTTTTCTTTAATGTAGGTTGTAATGGGAAAGGGGAATTACATTTTGGAAAGATTCAAACGTGCAACAGAGGTGGCACAGGCTTGTCAACAGTATGGGCAGTAGAGTTTGGCCCTGTAATCTGGAATCAGACCAGCTTTCCTCCAATAACATTAAAGCGGACCCAAACCAAACATTTTTTTTAATTCAAAATATTTAGTTGCACCACTCTGACACATACAAAGATAAATAAACACTCCTTCAAGCCTATGAACATTTCAGTGCATACTTTTCACCCTTTTCTTTTCATAGCACGGTGGCGTAGTGGGCAGCACGGTGGCGTAGTGGTTAGCTCTCTCACCTTGCAGCGCTGGGTCCCTGGTTCGAATCCCAGCCAGGGCACTATCTGCAAAGAGTTTGTATGTTCTCTCCGTGTCTGCGTGGGTTTCCTCCGGGCACTCCGGTTTCCTCCCACATTCCAAAAACATACAGATAAGTTAATTGGCTCCCCCTAAAATTGTCCCTAGACTACAGTACTTACACTACATAATATAGACATGGAAATGGTAGGGATTAGATTGTGAGCTCCTTTGAGGGACAGTTAGTGACAAGATATATATATATATATATATATATATATATATATATATATACACTGTACAGCGCTGCGTAATATGTCGGCACTATATAAATACTAAATAATAATAATAACTAGGGTTATACAGGTGGCAGCCATTAGCAATTCCTCCTTTGCCGGACACCACCTAATCCACCACTTTGCCGGATTCTGTCCCGGCAATATGAAAGGAAGGGAGGGGTTCCTCCAAAAAATGTAAAATATTTTATATTTGTCATCATGCAGCTGAAAAAAGGCTGCTATTTATTATTATAATTTAGAAAATAGGTTTTATTTCTGAAATCTTGTATTTTTAATTTGGGTCCACCCAGATATTTGCAAACTTCTTGTTTATTGGTAGAACATGGCTGGACTCTAGCAGGGATGAGAAAGTGAAAGATGGCAGAGGTCCTAGTGTTCAGTTAAAAAGTACTGCAGCAGAGGTAACAAGAGGTGTAATAAATGACATTTACCATGCAATTTTCTATTTAAAATTATCATTTAGTAATGTAAAACAGTTATTTATATACACACTATTTAAAATGCCTAAACCTCATCCGCGACTCCCCACCCCCCGCCGCAACGCGCACACTGCTGCACACGGCCCCCCTGCGCCCGTCCTCCTCTGCGCTCTCTGCACATGTGTACCAGACACAATGCACTGACACAGGTACACATGCGGATGCAACGTCAGTGACTTTATTATATAGGATTGTGCTTAGTCAAGTCCCACATTTGATTCAACATACTAAATGCATGCTTAGGGAACACACTCTGGGCAAAGTGTAAGCTGTTGTTTCCCTCTCTTGCTGGCATTAGGAAGGAATAACACATCAAACAGTCTGATGTTTATGATTATTATTATTAAGTATTTATATAGCGTCAACATCTTCTGCAGCACTTTACATAGCATATTTATAGTCTTGTCACTAACTGTACCTCAGAGGAGCTCACAATCTAATCCCTGCAACAGTCGTATGTCTAATGTATTGTGTAGTGTTAGTATCATAGTCTAGGGCCAATTTTAGGGGGAAGCCAATTAACTTATCTGTACGCTTTTGGGATGTGAGAGGAAACTGGAGTACCCAGAGGAAACCCAGGCAGAACATACAAACACCTTGCAGATGTCGACCTGGCTGGGATTCGTGCCAGGGGCTTAGCGCTGCAAGGCAAGAGCGCTAACCACTATGCCAGCTTGCTGGTTGTAGTTCAAAGATATTTAGCAGCCAATTCTTTGCAGGAGAAAGCTGTGCTGCATAACTGGAAGGGGCCAGACCTTTTGGACCTCGATGGCATAGCAACTGATATGTCATATGAGTCTGCCTATTGGTTTGAAGCGTCTACAACAACCAGTGACTGCTATACTGAAGATGTCCTGTAGGACTGAGAGAGGACACTTCATTAATATGTCTGTGCACCATCCCTGTTTCAGACCCGCTCAGTCCTCCATGAGGCTGTGTGAGCCAAACTATGCCTCATTTATAACTAGTAATTTAGAACATGAACATGTCTCAGCATTATGTAGAGATGTGATGCAGTTTATACAAATGAAGCATGCACAATTGTGATAAGCCATTATGTCTTCAGTATAATTGTTTCAAAGATCACAGACTAACCTTATTGTAATGCTTTTCAAATCATCTTTTCTCTAATATTGGAGAATCCTAGGGAAATATCTGTATCATTAAACATCTTCACTGAAGGGAGCCCACAAAGGTAGGAGGCAGCCCAGCCATGCATGATGTAATTTACATCTGTTTGATGAAGTCTTAGAGGCCCAGGAACAATTTATTTTTGTTGTGGCTCATGTGGCTTCAACACTGGAGAACTTCGCTGGTAGAATCCAAACTACATTTTTGGTGTTTGTCACTTTTTAATATTTTGATAAAAGTCAATTTGTGTTTAATCAAGTATTGAAATGAAACATGTCCCAGACCAAGAGAGCTGTAAAATAGCCATCTATTCAATTATCACTCAGGATTTTAATGATGTATTGAAAGAGGTTTATATTATTGAAATAAAAAAATACTCTCGTCTGTCCTGCTACAGTTGTGAAATTAAAATGGGCTAATCCGTCATAAGATTATTTTTAATGAGCATCATTCCATTTCCTGACAGATGTTAGAATCCTGAGATTCTCGTGTAAAGCTTCCCAGTTATGTGCAGTCTCAACGCTGCTCCTGAGACCTAACACTACCTCATGTGGTGTTATGCTGGATTAGGAAGAATCTGCAGACCGCATCATAAAAGTAGATTTTTCTTGTCAATTAATTTTAAACATCCAGGGGCCATTTACAAAGGTGCAAACAGTTGGTCACTTTTTGGTTAAAAATGGTTGCCATTTTCTAAAAAAATTTTGCATTTTCCACTTTTAAT
Organism: Hyperolius riggenbachi; assembly: GCF_040937935.1. Classification (NCBI taxonomy): domain Eukaryota; kingdom Metazoa; phylum Chordata; class Amphibia; order Anura; family Hyperoliidae; genus Hyperolius; species Hyperolius riggenbachi. The sequence continues at coordinate 261,031,724 of NC_090649.1, forward strand.
TTCTACATTACCTATCCCCAGCTTGTAAATATTGCCATTTAAAAAAAGATGAGCGGAGTTGGTATGCAAAAAATATGGGAATAGCTTTCAACACACAGCAGAAAAGGTAGAAAACTTCTCAAATATTTCTTCTCCACTTTCAACACTTATCTCCACTTTTTTGGTCATTCCAATGCAAGACAATAGGACCTCAGTTCACCTACATTTTTCCACAGCTTACTCACCACTTTTTTTCATCTACTGTGCGTATCGGTAGAATTTAGGGTATGATTCTTCATGTCCTCTTTTCAAAAGGAATAGCGTTTGCAGAAAAAAAAAGAAAACCCATCTTATCCTTTATAAATCTTCATAGATAAAAATCTAGTAAAACGATTTTTCATGCAATAATCCAGTTAATTGAATCCTTATCAAGTCTGTTAGAGAAAGTTCAGGATATGCATGCCAGTTTTGCCAGTTTACATCAGATCACTTACAAATCAGTGTGTAAGCCCTCTAAAAAGTACCAATTTAAAAAGCAAAACATCAATGGATAGCAAATGATTTTTGGTTGATTAGGGTTACAGCACAATAGAACCAAGGTACTGTTTGTTTGAACATACTGTACATGCTTTGCTGTATATGAAAAATGAAAAAATCTGCATTAACTAATTTTAACCAATATAAATCATATTCACTGACCCCATTATGACATGTCCAAAAGAATCATCTTGAACCGTGTCTGTACTACTGTTAATTTTATATCCATTTTAAAGTGGGCTGTAAGATCCCTACTCAAAATTGCAGGGACAGTGAGGTTGTAACTGAGCAGTGTTACTGTACCTACCTGGCCATCTTCAGACTCTCTCATCTGTGAAGGCTACACTGTGGCCACTTATGGGGTGTACCTAGACTGCTGCATGTGCATGTAAGGGCATGCTATATTGTTTCAGCACTTTCTACCATCATCTGAAGTAATCTAAGGGTGGGGAGTTGAGTAATATTGCAGAAGAAGGCTTGTCTTGACATCATCAAACGTGTGTAGAATCCCGGTAGAAAGACAAACTAGAAAGAAAAGCTCTCACAACAGTGGCAATAAGGGAAACCATTGTCGGGTGAGTATATATTTTTAATGTAAACATCACTCCTTCTCCCCTAGTGTCACATTAATTACTGTAGACCTTCAAGTGCATGTTGAGCATCACAGTTATTAGTCCACTTCAAACTGGTACTGAATTCATCTCTTTGAGAAGCTCTATTAACTGGAACACAGAAAAAGGGCTTGTTAATTAAAAAAAAAATGATTGGCACACTCCAGGGGCGTAACAATAGACCATGCAAGGGATGCAGATGCAGGGGGGCCCAGAAGCCACAGGGGGCCCTGTGGGAGGAGAAGTTTCTTTTCGCTGTCCTGAGAGGCTGAAAACTAAGGGCACAGAGAAAAAAAACTTTCTGCTCTCCGCACAGTTGATCTATTGACTGTGTCTGCTCAGCCACTGATAAGGAATCCTACAAAGATTTGTAGATAGTCCCTATTCACTGTTCAGCAGGGTGCACAGTGCCCTGCCCCCAGCATCTCTACCCCTCCCCATGCGCTGTGTACTGTAGGGATGCTGGAGGAGTCTGCAGAGCCAGTTCTGCTCCATCAGAGGAGGACAGAGTGAGTGTAATAAGCTGAGGCTGGAAGCACACTCCTCTATCAGTTTTCTATATGTGTTTTCTGCACACCATGTGTGTCTGTATGTGTGGAAACATGCACGTTTTATCACAGAAGCTAATGCACTTGATAGAAAAAATGCCAGCAGTGCTTCACTGCAGTCTGTTTTTATCTGCATGGAGAAAACACATTCAAGTGTGCTCTAGCCAATTAAATAACATTGGTTCTCAGTTTACCTGTGCAGGAAGCAAGGTAGGAGGGGGGCCCCTTCTAAAGTTTTGCGGGGGGGGGGGGGGGGGGGCAGTGATTTCTAGCTACGCCCTTGGCACACTCAAACAATTTTTTTTACTAAACACATTTCTGTAGTATTTGCACATCTGTATAAGAGAACCTGAAATGGGATATTGGAGTATTTCTCATATTTAAACCTTTGAAATCATATATGCAGGGATGATCAGACCCTTTGAAAATCCATCTTCAATTGCCTTGCACTTTGGCCTTGTTCACATTGGTGTTTGAAGGTGGCGCTCAATCAGCCTTACTTACTTTCACTCAATGCCTTCTAATAGTGATGAGCCAAGTGGCTTAATTCATAGTTCTGCATGTGCTCTGCAGCTGGCTGACTTGTACGTTTGGCTGAAGCTGTGGCACACATTGCCATTTAGCTAAGTGCAGGCTATGCTGGAGGAAATATCTAGACTCACCATCCCAATTAGTAAGTATTGTTATTTCCAGGGGTCAGAGAAGATCAAATACGTTGTGAACTGTTGTGCTGTCCTAAACTATGGAAGAGATTGCTCTTCAAATTCATTTACTCCACAGATTGCCTGACTGTTGCCCAGCTACCCTGGTCAAATTATGCATCTCTGAGCACAAGCTGCATTAATGGACACCTCCAGCATGTAGTAACAGGAATCAGTTGCTCGGCAACTTGATTGTTGTAATGGGATGAGAGGCTGAGTTGGTGCTTAAGGGCATGCATTAATGAGCGCTGATCACCAGGCTCTTATAAATATGAAATATTAAAGGTATGCAATGACAGCTACATCAAACATTTAAGCTCCAAGACCGTGGTGCGTTACTTTGAGAAATTAAGCCGCTTGCACTGGTACAAACTTGAAATGGTACATTAGTGCATACTTTTACATTAAAACATTTCCAGATGCACTCAATCACTAGTTAAATCTATTCATTGATCTAAGTTGGAACAGATTTTACCAGTGAGGAGTCCTAAACTAATATATCTTAAATACATAAAAAGGCTGTTCATGGTGTTAAGTTCATAGTTAACTGTTCAAAAGGCTCCTGCTGTGTTACAAAAGATAAGACGCTGGGAGTAAAAGGGGAATTAATGAGAAGACTTTGTGTAGAGGGTGCCTGCACAAGTCAGAGCTCATTATGGATTAGAATGGAAAAAAAAATTGAAACTAAAGAGGTGATAATTCTAGGTGATGGTGAAAAGGTTTAGGATTTATTTATTCTATTTTACAATTGTTTTGTTAGTCTTCTGTTTTTAGCTGAATTCCATTATCGGCTTTTTTGTTATTCTAGTATCTTCCTTCCTGCTTCACATTATCACTACTATATATTGAAATCTGCCACCTCATTTGGATTTATTAATTGGATTCTTTGACCTACTACTTATTGTTTGCCAGCTGCAGGATATCTCTTCGACCTCTTGCAGCAGAGCCTTCTTTTCACAAGCGAGGTTATCTTTTCTTTATGAACTTCGTGTTTGAGCACCAGCACATCAAGTGTTGGAACCTGAAATCTAGCAAGACTTAATTCTGGTGATGATGGAAAATGGTATTCTACAGTGTTTTTCAAAAGGAATGTTGTTTCTCTTGGCTCTCATAACCTTGTACGGTGCTAAGTAGAGGAATGAATAAGCAGGTTATTATTATGGATCCAATTATTAATGCAATGCCAGCATTTTTCTGTGTTTTTTTGGAAAGCACTCTGGGAGTCTCCTGCAACAACAAATGTGTGTGACGGTATTGCCTACAATCTGCTATATATACTGTATGTATATATCTCGCCTTGCAATGCTGGGTCCCCGGTTCAAATCCCAGCTAGGTCAACATCTGCAAGAAGTTTGTGTCACTGTGTCTGTGTGGGTTACCTCCGGGTACTCCAGTTTCCTCCCACATCCCAAAAACATACAGATAAGTTAATTGGCTTCCCCCTAAAAATTGACCCTAGACTATGATACATACACTATACAATATAGACATAGGACTATGGTAGGGATTAGAATGTGAGCCCCTCAGAGGAACAGTTAAGTGACAAGAGAATATACTCTGTACAGTGCTGCGGAAGATGTCGGCGCTATATACATACTAAATAATATATATATATAAAATAGATGTATTTATTTTTAAGGGAGCGCATCATGTTTCTCAGAACTGAGCATTAGACAACATTTTTAATGTATACCTTTGAAAAATGTGTTCCTGCAGATGTGATAATCTGCAGATAATGTGAAGCCCAATTAAGTACAAACGTGAACATATAGACAGTACAGTAGAGCATTTGGTAACTAGTTCAGCACTGTGTCGCATATCGTGCCTGCAAGACCTGCTATTTTCTGTAGTGGGGAGTCTTTGAGCCTTCCTCCTAGTGCAGGGGTCTTAAACTCAAATTACCTGGGGGCCGCAGGAGGCAAAGTCAGGATGAGCCTGGGCCGCATAAGGAATTTCACAGTCGCGGCGCATCGCCGCCTCTGCCCGCCCCTCTCGCTCTTCCTTCACAGAGAGGGGCAGGGAGAGGCGGTGATCCGTGCGGTGATTGACGTAAGGAGGGGCAGAACTGAAGCTGAAAGCTCTGCCCCTTCCAGGAAATGCCGGCGGATTGCCCCCCGGGCGATCTGGGGGCTCTGCAGCCCTCGTTTAGCGGCAGGGATGCGGCAGATTACTTGGGAGCACTGAAGCGAACTATAAGGAAGCTTTTGCCGGCGAGGGCCACAAAATATTGTATCGAGGGCCGCAAATGGCCCGCGGGCCGCGAGTTTGAGACCCCTGTCCTAGTGAGTCTCCACTTCTATCCAGTAGCACTAGTAGGTATGTGTGCATCTGGTATTGATCTATAGTGGGCTAGGAAATACTGAAGCATGATAAGAACCATAGTCCTAGATTTAACATCTACATGCCAGAAGGGCAGGTAGAGAAGGACACTAATATGAATCTAGCTTAATTCTGCAACACTTTACTATACATTAGACAGTTCACAATATTTGCTAGTGAGAAAAAGCCTGCAGTTTAATTCCACTACCATGGTCATACAGGCATGGATATTACATAGACGAAAATCAATCCGTCAGACAAATGTAATTTAATGACATACGGGAAAAAACAGCAAGCAGGATATTTTTTTCCACAAAAAAACATATAGGATGTAAACAAGCCCATTGATTAACATAGACTATCAGTTTTAATTAATTTTTCATAGAAAAACACACATAGGCCCAGTGCACACCAAAACCGCTAGCAGATCCGCAATACGCTAGCGGTTTTGAGAGCTGATTTCAGAGCGATTCTAGGTATGTTTAGAGAGGTTTTCTAAACATACCTAGCGGTTTTGGGTGCGTTTTTGTGTAGCAGATTACACATATTGTTACAGTAAAAGCTGTTACTGAACAGCTACTGTAACAAAAATGCCTGGCAAACTGCTCTGAACTAGCGTTTTTCAGAGCGGTTTGCGTTTTTCCTATACTTTACATTCAGGACGAAACGCTTCCGAAATCCGCAAACACGCAGCAGGAGGCGCGTTTGCGGCTTGGCAAAAAACGCAAACCGCCGGTGTGCACCATCCCATTGCAATACATTAGACAAGCGTTTTTATAGGCGGATGCGGCTGGCGGATCGCTCCAAAAACCGCTCGGTGTGCACTGGGCCATAGAGTTTATAGGTCCCTTATTCATAAATTTCACGATGAAGAACACATTATTCCTGTTTTTATATATTCCATGCCTGTCCTGTATATATCTGGAAGCATGAGAATGAGACTTCTTATTTAGGAACTCCTCTACTATCCTCCACAATTTCATACATTTTCCTCTACCAAACTGTTGGAAAAGTACCTGTATATAATGCTGGACTATAGCCATGTACAGTTCTTTTCCATTAAGTTTGCAAAATACCTTTATTTTGCTTATAAATATTTATTATAGGCGATAGACACAATCCTCAGTTTGTAAGGTCAGCTTGGTTTGGTCATATTATACTCAGCACTATCCAAACAAAGCAGTTAGTTTAGGTGCTGCCTAGACTGCAATGTTAATCGTGGCACCCAGGTGGCAATTTGGGTGCCTGTGCTTCCTGATAATTACTGGCTGGTGGTGGTTGTTAATTACCGACAGTGAAGGCAACGGTTGTATTATCATGGATTGCATCAGGCAGTGGTAGGCTAGTTAGGCATCAGTATTGGCAGATATTGTTGCCAGGGAGGGGGGTTGGTTAGTGTTATACATTGATGGTGGGGCTTACATGTAAAAAAAAAGTTGTTCGGTAATTATGTATTGAATCAATGAGGGACTTATTGCCGATAGAATATCTGTAATCTTACCTATATTAATGTATTAGGCAAACCCTGGAGTCAAAATTGCCTCTGCTGCTTCTGAGTCCAGCTATACAGGCACCTCCAGTGTCAAAAGTAGTTATTAAGCATAGCTTCAAATTACATTGTGGTCTATGGCTGCATTGTGTCTTCTGAATGGCCCGTGACTTTCTTCGTAGTGTAAGAGTGATTACACCATACCCTGTTTCACAAGGTACTGTAGAAGTTTTCTGTAGAAACTGTTGCTACAGATAAAAATGTATAGTGTACCTAAGGTCAAATTTGAAAAAAATGTTAGATACCTTAGTAGAGGGAAGCCCCTATATAATCTAGAGGCTTCACTCAGCCACCGTGAGCTCACTGGTTTAGCTCTGGGACCTTCTGAACACATTCAACAAGGGCATGTACAAAAGGTTTGCGAAGTCCTACTGCCTTATGTGTATAAGCACAACCACACTGCAATAGTGCAAGACAGCCAGTACCTGCACAGTAGCGTGGAGCTGCTCATGCAAATCTTTTTCTTCGGTGCTACTGTGACAGTGTGAGCTGTCTGCGAAGTGCAGCCATGCTTGTTCAAGGACGGATGCATGGCCAGGAAAAGGAAGATGGTCCAGGGGACTAGTGGTGGACTAAAGGATGGGAGTAGCTTCTGGAGGATCATCTACTGAGCTATCTAACTTTTGTGTAAAATCACAGACTTGCTTAAAATGTTTCCATGGAAGCTGAAAATTAGATGTAGGATTTGTTCTTTATAAGGAAATCTCTTTATAAATACATTAAACTAAATATTTGTGATTCCAAAATGATAAAAATAACCATATCTAAAATAATAAGCACAAGAGATACATTCGTTTATGTTGTTAGCAAATAGTGTCATGTCACATACACTCTGAAAGCTGCAGATAACACTTTGCAAATAAATAGTTTGGAAGCTGAAAGCCATACCCTGCTGTGTCATAAGCAATATAAAGGCGTATCTCAACCACAACCTTTCTTTCCATGAAATCAATAATGAAATGAGTTCATTTTCCACAAACATATATCTAGAGCTTCATGACAGTCTAAAAATGTAAAACTGCCTACAGAGGATATGAGTTTATTGAATTTCTTTACTTTACTCTTTTACAGACTATATCCTAAGCAGATGGAGTAATCCAATTGTAGTAAGAAAGTGGAATATATGATTTCATTTTAATGCTAAAAAGGTCAATAGCTTTGCATCTTAAGCTCTTTACTGTCTGCACTACTACACATGAGGATCTCTGGAATTCCTTCATAAAAATAACCAGCAGGTTTATAAACTAAAATCTATTTATCTATCGGTTTCATATAAATGTCTTCACTATGGACTTAAACGTCTTGAATCAGCCTATACACATCTCAGTCTGAGAGATGAAACTTTGTTGGTACCTTTGACATTAGAATGTTATGAGGCATGGGTGTTAGTTCCCTAAACTAAGCATGAACGTAGCAAATTATAATAGAATTTATAATGTAATCCTCCTCCACCTTAGTAGCTATCTACCTCTAAATGTTTTTGTTCTTGCAGAATATCAGGCCAGTGCTGAAGTCTAATAACTAGAGATAACTGTTGATTTGTACTTTATTATTATAACCTTTTTTAGCTAGATGGAGAAAAAAAGCACAGATTTACAGAGCTGTTAGGTCCTGCCTTGTCATATTCTGTATACAGTTATTCAGTGACAGTTAAAGTTGGATTAAACTTCATGAACTAAAATGTAAGTACCTACTCTTAGGTACATAAAAGAACATCTAAAAGCATTCCTGGTGCGTACAAATCTTAACTTTTCATGCAGAGTACAGTAAAAGTTTATACAGCTCTGCTTATCTCTGCTAATCAAGGACAGCTAAATACTCTCAGCCTGGTTTATTCACTTTGCACCCCCTCCCTCCTCTCCTGAAGTTGTTGCCATGCCGATGTGTCTTTTCAACAGAGGAGGGAGGGAGACGAGTGACGATAACAGGCAGAGATCTGAGATAAGCCGGCTATATAAACTTTTACTGCTCTTTACATGAAAAGCAAGGGCTATTTCCAATATGTCCAATTCACTGAATTTCCCTGCATGTTAAATCTGATGGGGAAATGTATATCTCCTATTCGTATGTGGGGGAAACATGGGACAATACACATGCCGGCACAGTGAAGATGGGCCCTAAACGTTTTTACGCACGGATTGCTTTCAAATGCTCTTTTATGTACCTAAGAGTAGATACTTACATTTTAGTTACAGAGTTTATTCCCACTTGAAAGCAAACTTGACAATAAACTTTGCATTTGGGGAAGGGTACTGACTTCTGTATCTCTAAAGACCCGTACCCATCACAAGATTTTCCCATCAATTTTACGTCGACCAGCAATTTTTGAGCGATGAACAGTTGTTTCCACGGTCTTACTACGTGGGTACAGATGCTTACAGAGCGACGTTTAGTGACGCACACCAATAACGACTATCATGGTGGATCAGATCTTTAAGATCCCAGATGCAAAGTACCGTGATCGCTTGACTCCTCGTTCGCGCCCGTCGTGTGCCATTGTGAAATGTCGCGAGCAGGAAGAGGGTATATCACTGGACCCGTCAGGTTGTGAGTACTCAGCTTAAGGAAAGACACATGATCACCTGAATGGCCAATGGAAGCATTTGTGGTCCTCAAACTAAGGCCCGCTGGCCGAATGTGGCCCCCTGAGGCTTTTTTACCGGCCCCCCACACACAAAATGTATACTTATAGATGCAGTCAGCTACATCTTTAAATATTGGTGGTCCGCATATAGAATAGCAGTGCTGGCACCACCCATCCATATGGAAGCCAGAAAGCAGTCATTCACTGGTTTGCAATCAAATTCCACATCAGGTCGGTGACACTGCTGTCCAATTGTAAAAAACACAAAATGGGCAAGCACCATCAGCTTATACCAAATCAACAAATATATATATATATATATTGTAATGTATAATCGGGAGTGTGCAGAAAGGAACCAATCAACATATATGCATCAAAAAGAACAAGAAGTTCCCTGAATAACCGCACCACTCAACCAATATATTCAAAAATACAAATCATCTTTATTGAGTACAAAAAAACAATAAAAACACTTAAAACCATGAACAGAGGGGCACTCTGTATTGATAATCAAATTAATGCACAATATACATATGTAAACACAGTGCCCTGTGAGATAATAATATGATCAAGGTCACGTAAGAACATATATACATATATATATATAAACTATTACACATCCAAAAAGGACGAAGCTGCGCATCAGAGGCAGCGAATCGCGATGGCGTTTATGGGGCACGCTGCATCCTTGCCTTGAACTCTCTTTCTCCCCGGTAAGCTATACTATTCTCACTGGTTCACAACTATCCTTGTACACTCGTACACTTTTTTCTGTTATTTCCAGGGTACTTACGTGACCTTGATTATATTATTATCTCACAGGGCAATGTGTTTACATATGTATATTGTGCATTAATTTGATTATCAATACAGAGTGCCCCTCTGTTCATGGTTTTAAGTGTTTTTATTGTTTTTTTGTACTCAATAAAGATGATTTGTATTTTTGAATATATTGGTTGAGTGGTGCGGTTATTCAGGGAACTGCTGTCCAATTGGACTGCAGGTTGTCACCTGGTTATGTATACTCCGGCCCCCCAGCAGTCTGAAGTATGTTGACCCGGCCCTTGACCCAAAAGGTTTGGGGACCGCAGATTTAGAGGGAAAGACCTGATACTGTACTTACTAGATCAGAAGTTAATCATTTATTATTCATTTTTTAAAAAAGGCACAGTGCATAGATTGTTAATTTACAAGTACCTAAGAAAAAGATATTAACCTCTTGAAGACTGCAGGGCTAAACCCCCCTAGTGACCAGGCCATTTTTAGTAAAATTGGCCACTGCAGCTTTAAGGCCAAGCTGCAGGGCCACACAACACAGCAAACAAGTGATCACCCCCTTTTCTCCCCACCAACAGAGCTCTCTGTTGGTGAGGTCTGATCGCTCCCCCATGTTTATTTATTTTTTAATCAATATTATTGTTGGTACTGTTTCTTTAATTCCCTTTCCTCCCTCCCTCCCTCCCCACAGCCAGCCAATTACGGCGATCGGCTGTCATAGGCTTCTGCCTATGAGAGCCATTCGCTCTCTTGTCCCCCGGGGGGACAGCCGTGAGACACGGCTGTCCCCAGTACAGCACTGCTGCCGATCGCAGCGCTGTACGTGTAAATAGACAGCGATCACGCCGTCTAACAGTCTCCCGAGCGGCAATAGCCGCTCGGAGACTGAAGGCGGGGCGGAGCTCCACCCCCCAAGCAGGAGATGCGCACGCAGCCTGTGCGCGATCATCTTGCAAAACAGAGCCCCAGGACTTTACGCCAATCGGCGTTAGGCGGTCCTGGGGCTGCTGCCGCGGCCACGCCCATCGGCGTGACATGGTCGGCAAGAGGTTAAAATAAGGAGCATGCCTATAAAATATAGTAATGATTTTCAACCTGGGGTCCATGGATCGCCGGGGCTATATTAGCTCCTGTCAGGGGGTCCCCCAGGTGCCACTCCCCGTGTGTAGGTGAACTGGTGCAGTATCAGGCGCAGCTGCAAGAGTCTCGGCGGCACACCAACAATGGTTACATGGATAAAACACCATTTTGAATATGCCCTTTAAAAAAAAAAAAGCTGGAATTTTAACTATTTTTCCTTGGCATCACTATATAGATTTGAAAATTTGAAAATTTGAAAATTAACTTATATTTGCAAAATATTTGCAAAGTTAAAGAAAAGCTTCACAGAGTGATTTTAGTACAGCTAAGTGCATACAAGTGTGATGTTATAAAGCAGCTTTGGCCACTAGAGGGCATATAATTAACCACCAGGGATAATTTTAGTGGACTTCACTTGGCCTTACTTCTTCAGGAGCTATGCCTGCTGTTTGGTGTTATATAGAGCATAGCATATATTCTGTAGTGGGATGTACTAACAATACAAAGGCCTGGCCGAACCCTGTACACACTTGTTTTCAAAAAAAGCAATGCTGTGCAGTTGGTAAGGCTGCACAGAATGTGTCACCCTTAGTGGACAATGATTTAAGTTTAACACAGTTTTGCTTTAATTTGTTTATAAATTGCCTTGTTGGACTTCTCAGTTGTGGGAAACTATAACTATAATACATCAGTAAGGGTTTCCAAAATTAATAAATACCAAAATTCAGTAACTATTTTTTCTTGTCACTTTCTTTAGGTGACAACATTTTTTTACATTGTCACCAGATTTGCCACTAATTCATGAACATACAAAAATGTCAAGCTTTTTTGTTTACTTTTTAACTGATTTCTCAAGTAAAATATTTCTAAATAAATGAGGAAAAATGAGCTAAAAATAGACATACATGGAATATATTCCTTTGAAGTTGTCATCACAGATAAGAAAATATAAATATGTTCCTCTAACTTTAAAGATTTTACAGTTCTTCATTCTATTATGCTTCATGTCCCATTATGTCTTTAGCAAAGCTGCTACTCCTTATCTTGGGTCACAGGTAGCAAAGCTCTTATATCAGGATTTCACCTAAGGGATGTGTTAACATTTCAGGGATGTTTGTTGCTCTATGGAATCTGAAAATGTGTCGGCAGAGTAAAGTAAGAAATGTTTCATAGCTAAAAAAGATAAAATTGAAGATAATTTTACATAATACAAACGGTCTTACAATCATTCTGTAATAATAATAATGCTTCTATTATAATGCCATTTCTGTAATAATAGCACTTCTGTTATAGAAACACTATTATTATAGATATGCTATTATAAAACAAGCACTGTGTCTTAGAATTGCTTCTGGAAAAAGTGCTAAATAAGCCATCTCATATTATAGAAGATTATTGTAAATTTTCTTTCCGAAGTAAAACATAAGAAGTTTTTCCGTACAGAGTAAAGTTTTGTTCTCTTAGTTCTCTGATATTTTCAGAACTGCTCAAGTCTTAGAGGATGCTGGCTGATTATATATATATATATATATATATATACATACACACCACACATAACCACAAATACCTATCTAAAATATATAAAACATAACATGCAGTACTTGATTGCTACTGGTAAATAAAACACATATCTAGCACATGCTTACTGCTCTGTTATGGTTATAGGCTCAGACCTACCCGTCCCTCATTATATACAGAATATATATATATATATATGCATAGCACCATAGTCTAAGCATGATTTGTTTTGAAATTTTCAAAACAAGCAAAACAAAGATGACTGAAATGGCTTGTAACCATGGGTGACCCTACAATGAAGCTGACTGAATCAAGTGATTCAGGGCAGCAGACTGTAGGGGGCAGTATCAGCTCTACAGTCAGCTGATCTTTTTCAGTCACCCCTTCTGCTCTGCTGCTTCTGCCTGAATCAAAGAGCACAGAGCTTGCCTGATGTGAGTCTTGGCACACACCCCTTAATTAAATATGCACTGCTCTTTGCTAACCTCCTCTCCAAGTGCTGGTCTGCCCTCTGGTTGGGGCCTGTGGTGCTGTGCAGGTAAGCTGCAGCTTATTGCTGAGCATAGGTAAGTAAACAGAGGCGCCAATAAAGATAAAAACATTTTAAAAAACGTTTAAAAGGGGAAAGTTTGGTGGTCTTACCTCCCTCGTAGAAAAACAGACTGTGAGACGTTACTGAAACTCACAGTAACATTTATTAGAGTCTCCAAACGTGCAAAGTGTTTTGCAGGTCACAATCCTGCTTCATCAGGCAATAAATTAGAGAATGCAAAATCGGGTCTGTAATGTGGCCAAGCGTTACAGGATGCCTTCCATACATAGCAACACGCATAACTTTAACTGCGGGCAGTACTGTGAAGTATCGTTAAGTCACTTGCGGCCGCTACTATGTTAATTTACATAGTTACAACTATAGTAGCGGCCACGAGTGAAGTGTCGCGTTAAAGATACTTCACAGGACTGCCTGCAGTTAAAGTTACGTGCGTTGCTATGTAAGCAATGCCCATGCCCATCTATGCCCATCTGATGTCCCTCTGGATCACTTTGAATCACGTAGTCGAAAATGTGGCTGAATAAGCACATGTGGGTAAGAGGTAAGTGGGCACTCATTAGGAAACCCTGTTGCGTTAGGGAGTCTTGCCCATGGACTCCTTTCTGAATCACTAACTATTCTAGTTGAACTTCTCTCAAAAGTCACTTCTTTACCCAATACACTATCCAGTCACATATTGTGCACAAAAGCCATGCTGAAAAGAAAAAACAAATCAGACATTTTTTAGCAGGCCTGGAAAAAAAGAGGAAAAAAAGAGCGCTCTCTAGTGCATTGAATGTTTTGTTCAGATAAGATGATTACAATTGCACTTACAGGAAGTACTCAAGTTGCATTTATTTTTTATTTCTTATTTTTATTTATTTCTTTGTCCATGCTATACTGTTTTTTTTTCAGTGATGTTTCACATCATCATAGTATTGGCTAGCTGCCTAGCAAACAGTGATAATATCATTCACTTCCCTTTGTAGAAAGCAGGTATGTCTCTCCAATAGGAAAGAGGAAAGGAAATAGGAAAGAAATAGCAAAGGAACATATATTGGAAAGTATGGAAGAATTCAAATCATGTAAAGATTTCACTGCTGTCCCAAGTTCACCAGAAGTTGTCCTAGAGTGCAGTGATGTAGGCAGTGTGGTTGTGGTTGTGGTTGGAGTGGTGGTGGGGGTGAGGTAGGAGTGACATAGTATCTACGCCTAGATGGATTTTTGGCAGATATTTCTTTCACTACAGCATTCACCATCCAGCCACTTACACACAATTGTTGCATCCCATGTTTGTAAGTGTAATCATGGGCTACTGTATTCTCTTACCTTTTTTTATCATCCATTAGTTGCTTTTATAGGTGAAGGGTTATTCTTGCACACTCTTTGTGTGTTAAAAAAGTGCCTAAGAATCACCTTTTTATATTTTGAATGTTTCAAGTACCCTCCACCTTGTGCTTTTTTGGATGTCTTTTTTCTTCTTCATTGTTTTTTTTTTTTTTTAGTACTCCTCCCTTTTCCTCTTTTTTCCCTATCTTTTATTATAATTCTCTTTTACTACATTATTTCTCTCTTTTGTTCACGTTTTTCTTTTTTACCCATTTTCCCTATTCCATTTGATTTGTAACATTATTGCATTCTCCCCATTTTCCTTTTAGGCAGCACTTTAATCTTGTTTTCTTTTTTCTCCCCCTTTCTTCTTTCTTTGTCCAGACTATATTGTTTTCAGTGATATTTCACGCCATCAAAGTATTGGCTAGCTGCCTAGCAAGCAGTGCCTTTTGTTAATAGGTGGTTATGTTTGAGTAAACATAATGTTTTATTGGATGTGCACTTTTCAGTTTCCTCGGTGGGGGAATGCCTTGTTTGTCAATATTATATTATTACGCTTATCGTAATCACCAGTAAATGATTGGCTTTTAGTGGCTTGATGTCTCTTCTTTTCTCTGTAGACATCCCTAGCTCTCCTAGCATGTTAGAGAGGAAGATGTTACATTATGGTTATATATTGTATATTGTATATGTATTGGCAGGAATATACACCCCCAATGATAATACACATGGACATTTACTATCATCTTAAAGTGTCTGCATGTATATGTATGTGTGTATGTTTTGTTCATATATGTCCAAGTCCTGTGTGAATATTCTTGATACCTCAATAAATGTAATTTAAAAAATATTGGTGATATATTGATAGGGTAATGGTTGCTCTGTAATTAAAATGTAACTTAAAGGACAACTATCAAAGCTGAGGTTGCTGCAAGAACAGCAGAAACAGCAGCATAGACAAGAAAAATCATTGTTGTCCTTTTTTTTCCTCTCTGTCCCCTAACATGCTGAGCAAACAGGTCCCATAAATGTGGCGTCGGCATTAATAAGCAGAAGAAACCGTGTGTCTGAGGGAATGCCGTTATATGAAAAGGTTTCAGCATGGGAATCTTCAAAAACGTGCTCCCTCCTTGCCACTGTATGAAAGCCGTGTGTAGCATCAGGAGTGAGAAAGAGGAAAGAAGGAAGAGCGTGAGACAACCACTCTCACTTCCTTTCTCCAGCAGACACATTGGGCTTGATTCACTAAGACAAAAATAGCATGCCTTATCAAAGTTAGCACGCCTTATCAAAGTTAACACGCCTTATCAGAATAGCATAGCGATACGAACCCGCAGGGGCTCAGG
Source organism: Hyperolius riggenbachi (assembly GCF_040937935.1). Classification (NCBI taxonomy): domain Eukaryota; kingdom Metazoa; phylum Chordata; class Amphibia; order Anura; family Hyperoliidae; genus Hyperolius; species Hyperolius riggenbachi. The sequence continues at coordinate 261,047,137 of NC_090649.1, forward strand.
GCAGGACGAGTGGAGCTCTCATCATTGCCAATTAGCAGGCATAAGTTCGCAATGCTACTCTGATAAGGCATGTTAACGTTGATAAGGCATGTTAACTTTGATAAGGCATGCTATTTGTCTTAGTGAATCAAGCCCATTGTGTCTATTGCTTGGTAATGCACTGACTGCCATTGCTGTGCAACGGTACTCAGCCTCCTCTATTGGGGTCTTTCTCACTCCTGATGCCGTGCACGGCTTTCACACAGTGGCGAGGGGGGAGCACATTTTTCTTGATCCCACACTGAAACTTTCTCATATAATGGTGTCCCCTCAGACACATGGTTTCTCCTGCATATCTTCGCCGACACCTCATTTACCCGTATTCTCTGTACGTTAGGGGACAGAGAGGGAAAAAAAGGACAATAACGATTTTTCTTGCCTTTGCAGCTCCATTCTATTTCTGCTATTCTGACAGTAGTGCTGCTGTTCCCCTCAGAAAAATCTCTGACCTGGCTTGGTCGTAGACTACTGCACATAAGTGGTACTGTACACATGCCTCTATCAATGATGCTCACATTGACAGAGCATATGCAGAACGACCCCGGTGACAGGAGCATGATTGATGGAGGTGCAAGAATGGGACCATGCATGCGTAGTACCCTGTGACCATGCTGGGTCTGACATTTTTCAAAGGGGGATAGCAGCGCAACAGAGGGGACCCTGCAGACACTGAGAGGTCTCAAAGACTACAAGGGGGACTGGAAGAAGTCCCATGTAAGTAAAGGTGTGCTTTAAATGGAAGAAAATACTTTTCCAACAAGTTTACATTCCCTTAGAAAAATCTTTGTGGTCGCTGATGTTGTTTTACAGTGATAACAAAAAGAAAACACACAATAACATTAATATCAAAAAGAATACATACAAACAGAAAACACACAATAACATTAATATCAAAAAGAAGTCATACAAATGTGTATTAAATATCACAACACACAATTAAAAAGGGTCAGGCTAAGGCAGAGGCAAGAGAGGCTCCAGCCTTAGGGCGCAGTGTAGGAGGGGGCGCACAACTCACTCAGCTATAATTCCCCTACTGTGTTTGAAGCAGAGAGAAATAAGAAAATGTGATACATGGCAGTGACTGCAAGCCAGATAACTAGAGTTTAAGGTGTTGGGGGCCCTGGGGCAAATCTTAGTCTAATATCAAACAATATGTGATGGCTAGGGTGAAAGGGATGGAGGGGCGCACTTTGGTGTTTCAGCCTTGGGCCTTGGGTGCTGCAGGACCTTGTCCCGGCTCTGAGACCAGTCATAGGTGCTGGGTAAGAACAACAGCAAGCTGTCACATATACACAGCTTATGAATCAAGACTGCCAAATGTCCTAGGGCCTGTGACTAAGGGGCCTGCAGTCTGCAATAGCACGGTTAGTAGTGGGTATTATAGTGGATAATTTGTATGCTGTAGGCAAGAAACTTCAATGCTAGAATGAAAATAGACAGAAAGCAGTAAGCTTTGTGCCTCCAGGAGACTCTGACCAGCCTTTGCGTGTAATGCTCAAGCCACAGTCCCATTGTGTTGATGAAATAGTTAGGGCAACTAGGCAACGTTTTCCAGCACATGCCTTGTGATGAGAAAGCTGGTTGCAGACCAGGTGTACACCTGTTGTACAAGGTTATAGTACATGGTCCGGATAACAACACGTGCTCACTATTCCTCTCTGCACTTCCTTGCATTGGCTCCGCACACCACTCATGCTTTATGTGAATATTCTCTTGATCATAGGTATTCCATGATGCTTACCGCCCTGCAATTAGGGTGTTCAGGTGAGAAGGAGAAGGAGAGCTCCCCTACATCCTCTTTTACACTCATGATATAAGTAACTTGCCATATTTATCCATCTACTTTATTCCCCTAGATGGATCCAGGTCTTCCTGGCAATGATTTATGGTACTATAGACTTGGCAGGCTGAGCATATTGCAACAATGTTTTGTACCTGAGAATAGCTGAGGAGGGTTCCTTTCTTGATGGTTTACTCTCAGATACCTTTAGCACCTTAGGTGCCCTCTCTGCCTATGTATCCACTTCGCTTAGTCTAGTGTATTCCACTGAGGCAATAGCTGATGGTCACTAACTTCACTGTGAACATCTACAGGGTGTTCAGTGACTTGAACCACCAGGCCATTGCCCTTCCTCTCAGCTTCCCAAACTACAAACACTTGGACCTCACCATCTTTTTTCCCATTTTTAGTCCAAATGTCTAAGGGTGCGTTTGCACTAGTGCGGTGGACAATCGCCGCGGATTCTCCGCGGACGAATTTGCATGCAGGAGTGAAATCGCGTGTGGTTGTATGCGAATTTTACCGCAAATTCACATACGATTTCACATGGATGACGCTGTGTGCGAATTTAACCATGGCAGTGCCTGTGTGCTTTTTCATTGATTTCATGCGAAATCGTATGCGAATTCGCTTGAAAATTCGCATACAAAAATGCCATGCGAATTCCCTATTAAATACATTGTATGCGAATCGCATGCCGTGTGTGCGGTGTTCGAATTCGAATGGCTCTGCTGTGCAGATTTTTCCTGCACAAGAAAACGCTCCGTTTTCCTGACAAGTGGACACAGGCTCATTTACTTTTATTGGTTATGCGAATTTGCATGCGGGGAACGCATGCAAATTCGCGCTACTGGAAACGCACTCTAAATGCCAAGTTGTGATCCATATGGTACGTAGTAACTTTCATGTCTAGGAGAACTCATGGTGGACCATGTGATTTATTTGACTAGCTGATAGATTTACAAAGCTCTGATTTTCTGTGAACACATTAGTTCTAGACATGACCATCACTAATGGTAAGTCCTAAAACACAGCCTTGCTGTCAGTGTAGATTAGACACAGACACAAGACAAGACACAGAACATTTATCCTGAGTGAGTTTATTATTTCTCTCCTGGTGGACTCAAAACGCCAGAGCTGCAGCCACTAGGACACGCTCTATAGGCTTTAGCAGTGTTAGGGAGTCTTGCCAAAGGTCTTCTACTGAATAGGTACTGGAAGTGCCCTTAAAGAGACTCTGAAGCGAGAATAAATCTCGCTTCAGAGCTCAAAGTTTGCTAAACCGCCGCTATCGCGCTGCTAAACGGGGGTCCCTTCACCCCCAAACCCCCCACTGCAACACTTGGTCGCAGACTTGGTCGCTCCTGGAGGCAGGGCTAACCGCCGCAGCCCTGCCTCCAGTCGCGTCTATCAGTGGCGCATCGCCGCCTCTCCCCCGCCCCTCTCAGTGCAGGAAGACTGAGAGGGGCGGGGGAGAGGCGGAGATACGCGCTGACAGATGCGCGTGGGGCAGGGCTGCGGCGGTTAGCCCTGCACCAACCAGGAAGCGCTCCCCCGCTGCACCGAGGGGATTTGGGGGATCAGGGACCCCCGTTAAGCCGCGGGATAGCAGCGGTTTAGCAGGGGCACACATGCCCCTGCTATTTATGAGGTCTGAAGCGAGATTTATTCTCACTTCAGACTCTCTTTAACCAGTACACTATCCAGCCACTAGAAGTAGATTATAGGATTAAAAGTAAGCTTGGAGTTTTCCTAGTCACTGGGGCAACTGCAAGCAGATGTACATACCAGCTAGACACATATAACAAAACAAAGTTTCTGTGGTGCACTGGATTGCAGTTGCAATTTACATCTGAACTCCCACAGTGAGTAATGTAGTTAATGCATTGGTGTACCAGAAAAATTCTTTTTCATCAGGTATCAGTTGTTCTCAGTCACAAGCCCCCTTCTGGTCTAGGCCTCTGGGCTACAGCAGTGCACGTTTTCACACCTTCTCGTTGGACTCACCATGCAATAGTTAAGTCAAGCCTTACTTCCCACTACTGGTTGTTGTTGTTGTTTACTAGTGGATTCCACATACTTCATTGCAGAACAGACAGCCATGAGTTGCTTTTCCAGGCATGACACAGGTTCATTAGCTTCTAGAGACCTTGTAGTGTAGTGAGTTCTTACAGTTTGTCCTATAATAATAAGATGTTACGGCAATCAAATTTACTAAACTTAGATTAGACATCTCTCTGTTGGAATCCCTCAGTTGCTCGTCAGATTAACTAATCATGATGGGCTGGCACTGCACATTAACCAATAAAAATATCCAGCATATGATGGCATTAGATGGTCAAAATGTAGTTACATAATCAATTTCATTAGCGTCTGTGGAAATATTACAGAGTCTCCAAAACCTATCAATATTATAAATGCCACGTACAGTCAGGGCACCTATTTAAGTTCAGTTTATTCCATGGAGAAAGAATGTAACATTTTGAGACTGCCAAGGCATAATAATGGCAAACAAGTATTACACTGAGTGACATGTGTAGTTTTAACACCTCCCTAAAGTAGAGTTACTCTATGGGATCTAGGACTGCTAGAACTAGATAGCCTGGTCCTAGCCTGAATAGCGTGGGAAGGGGCAGGGCGGAATCCGCACACCTCACTACCTATGAACAATTGTGCTGATGAGCAATACAGGGTAATGCAGAGCTATTGTTTTTTAAGTTTGGAATTAGTAGTGCTTTAACCACTTGAGGACCACAGTGTTAAACCCCCCTAAAGACCAGGCCATTTCTCACTAAATTGGCCACAGCAGCTTTAAGGCCTCGCTGCAGAGCAGCCCAACTCAGCACACAAGTGATTCTCCCCCCCCCCCTTTTCTCCCCACCAACAGAGATTTCTGTTGGTGGGGTCTGATTGCCCCCCAGATGTTTATTTATTTTTTATAAATATTTATTACAATATTTTTTAAATAAATTTGCCTATTTTTTTTCTTTACACTACAACCTCCAACCAATAAGCGTGATTAGCTGTTATAGGCTTCAGCCTATGACAGCCGATCACTTCCTGCACAGAGGGGACAGCCGTGTGACACGGCTGTCCCCAGTACAGAGCTGCCTTACATCGCAATAAAAGACAGCGTTTCGGCGATAGCCGCTGGGAGACTGAAGGAGGAGTGAAGCTCCACCATCAGAGCGGGGATGCACTCGCAAACCACGCCCCAATGACCTTACGCCGTGTCTACGCCCATCAGCGTGACGCGGTCGGCAAGAAGTTAAGGGCTCTAACAAACAAACTCTGAGGACAAGAAATGTAATGTGACTCATGGCAGATAATTTGTAAACATTTGCATTGTGGCTAAACGAAAGCAATATTATCCAGCTGCCAGTCATTGTACCTTGGCTTGGACTGCCACGGTCACTGCATTCTCCCTAGGCTAATAATCATAATGTTCCTTCTAACCTTTTTTTTAAACTGCCTAGAATTGTGAATGCAGTACAGTTGAGGACGGGACCTTATTTTTGTTTATATTTTTCTTTTACCGCCTGTTTTGTAATGAGGGAAAGTAAATAGATTTGCACAAATTAAATTTAATTTAATTAAATGGAAATTAAAATGACTGTACATAATTTAAATAGATGCATGAGTCCATGTTTTCAACAAAGGTTTTTAGCAACAAGTACACATTACTTGCTTGCTTATTTCCTGTTGTGAAAAAATAAGTTTAGGGCAGCTTCATGCTCTTAATTTTCTTGTTAATGCATTTAATGGATGTTTCACAAGATTTTTCATAAAGGAAGCACATTTTTTACTTATGCATTAATCTGCTAGGCAGAGGGCAATATCTGAACTTAGGTTGGCTAATGTGCAATTTATACCAGCGAGGCTGCATTTCTGTCTTGTACAGAATCTGCCTACATAGCTATATTGCTTGACAGTCTGACATTGTGTCGCATACCCTCTGTGTTAAATCTGGATGAATGATTCCAGATGGAGTGGGATCCAATTGTTTTGTATTTGTCAGGACATTATGCTTATAGCTGTTGTTAGTATAATATTCTGTATGTGTGTATTTTTACTGTTTATCGTTAATTAGGCAACAAATGCAAACATAGAAAACATGGTCATTTGGAAGATGGTTATACGAATTCAGACACAGAAATGGCCCAATAAATATTTTTTGGACCATACAGGTATGAACAATATGATTAGTAAATCAATAAACACTTTGACTCACATTTGTATGTTATGGACACTGGAATATATTCTACAAATGCTCTGTTTTGGATAAGCTATTGCTGCAGGGAGTTTTACAGTAAGAAATAGTTTGGAGGTGATAGAATGAGCATTGGTTTAGAATTTTTGGCCACGTAAGCCTTTGGCAGATTGCCAGCAATTCCCAGTGGTACTTGTTTAATGAAGGTAGGGCAAGAAGGACCTGGATGCTTCAGCTAGTAATATGGAATTCCTCTAATTGGGGAAGGATAGTGCTACAAGCTTCTCTAGTTTAATTGGAAAAGGGAAGGGTTTGTTAGCGAATAGGATCGTGATAATATAGAAAGTATTTTTTTTATAACTAACTACAGGGAGACATGTAAGTTCTAGTAAAAAAGAACTCAATTTAGGGCAATTTGCTCTGCAAGTTGGTCTTCAGTTTCTCAAGGGAGACTGGGGAGATAAAAATGAAATCAAAGAGGACTTGATAAAATCACCTACAGTACGCAGTCTCTTAAAATACAGTTTACAGAATTAAAAACAGCCTCAATCAATACGATTATTTTCATTTAACTTACAACCGAAAAGACAGCGGTGGTCTGGAATGACTGCAGGTCTTCCAGGAAGAAGAAAACACACAGGAGAGAGCTGGGAGCCCGGTGTAGTATGTCGGTGATATTTGGCGATGACAGATAATAAGAAGGCACTCACAAACAGGGGTTGTGGAATGGCAAGAAAGGTAAATAGGTGGCATAGCCACCCAGTAGATTATATGGATCCTTAAATGTTTTGGTCGCTCCCAGAAAAAGGTACAGTATGGGGAAACAGTAAATTTGGGCATTGGAGGTGCCGCAGAAGTTTGGGCACTCTGCTATAGGCACCCATGCTAACTTCGGATATTATGGGAAACTTGGGTGGGATAAAATAGTGGACACTGGGACCGCCCTACTAAGCAAACTGGTGCTAAAAATAGCACCCAATATTTTGTGGTGGGTTTATGATGTGGGAGATTAAGGTTAGGTGTCGGGTGGATTTTTAAGATTAGGTGTTGTTAGGGAGGTCTTAAAGGACTTACGAGGCAAACTGGCCCCAAAAAGTTAAATACCTGTATGAAATATCAATGCACGGAGGGCGCCGTCCGCGCCCTCCGTGCCGGTCCCCGCATCTCAATGCGCCCCCCGGCTGGTCCCAACCCCACAGCCCGGGTCGGGCTCTCCTTCCTCCAGTAAGATGGCCGCCGGAGCTGGCCGCGGCTGCGCAGTCCGCATATGCGCGAGTGCGGCTGCGCAGCTCTAGGGCCTTCCCCCCGATCCACGCAACAGGAGACGGCCTATAGTGTGGATCGGGGGGGAGGCCCTAGAGCTGCGCAGCCGTACTCGTGCATATGCGGACTGCGCAGCCGCGGCCAGCTCCGGTGGCCATCTTACTGAAGGAGGGAAAGCCCGACCCGGGCTGTGGGGTCGGGACCGTCCGGGGGGGGCACATTGAGATGCGGGGACCCGGCGGAATGGCACGGAGGGCGTGGACGGCGCCTTCCGTGCATTGATATTTCATACAGGTATTTAACTTTTTGGGGCCAGTTCGCCTCGCAAGTCCTTTAAGGTTAGTGTCAGTGAGGGGGGGGGGTCTTAAGGTTAGGCAACCATGGGGGTTTCGGTTAGGGTTTGGCATTGGAGGGCGGGTTGGTTTGGCTTAAGCATCATGGGGGGGGGGGGTGTTAGGGTTAAGCATTGGTAGAGGAAGGCTTCTGTGAGAGAATAGAGTTAGGTTTAGCTGTAGGAAAGTATCAGTATCATTTCCTGCTTTTTTTGCTATCAGAATTTGCACTGAAAAAATTTTAAAATGTTAAATTTACCAATTTTCTATTAATGGCTATTTTGGGCACCTACATTTCCAGGCAAATAAGAGCAGTGCCTTTTGCGCTAGAGCTCCTCACAATAAGTCTTCTACATCCACTCTCCACAGGATATCCACTTGTGTTATGTATTTCACTCAGCAGGCTCCAGTATCCATAGAGCTTATGCAGAGACAAAAAGAAAGAACAGGGACTTTGACGTCATCAAGCCAGGACCCGGGTCACTGGCAATACGCGGCTGAGTTCAGAGCTGGGATCAGATGCTCAGGCTGCAGGCTCATCGCTGGAACGAGGTAAGCTGAGAGAGGCAGCTTTATTTACATGTTTTTGGCATCTGTGCACGGAGGGGCTGCCTGATGAGGGGGGGGGGGGGAGGGGACATACATTTGGCTATCCACACTGGGGGGGGGGGGGGGGTGCCAAAACAACTGCCAGGCATCTGGGTAACTGGGGGATGACATCTGCTAATGGGGGATCATTTGGTTACCTGGGGGGGTGACCTAATACTGGGGGCACATCTGGCTATGATTGGTGGGGGGGCAATTCTGGGGGCACATATGGCTGTAATGGGGAAATTTTATCCTGGGCACACATCTGCCTATAATGAGGGGTGCCAATCCTGGCGGCGTTACTGTCTGTCTGTACTGGGGGTGGTAGATACAAGGGACACATCTGACTATACAGGGGGTGCTGATATTGGGGTCACATCTGGCTAAACTGGGAGGGTTGGGCTGATACTCGGGGCACATCTGACTATATTAGGGGGGACATAAAACTGGGGGAATGGTTTTATCCCTGTGGCACTTTTTATTTTTAAACTGGAATTGTTAAAAACTGAGAAATAATGCATTTTTTTTATTTTTGTTCCTTTTTTCAATTAAAATGCCTAGAAAACAAAATTGTTCTTGGGACTAAATACCCCCATCAAAAGCCTGGTTTGCCTCGAAAAAAACGATATATAGATCATTTAGGTGTAGTGAGTAGGGATAAAGTTATTCCTGATTGAATAGGGACAGAGCTAAAACGTAAAAACTGCTCTTGTCAATAAGGGGAAAACAAGGTCTGAATGCGAAGTGGTTAAATAGCTTTGCTTCCATTTGTTTATATACTGACTAGAGTTACTTGACAATATGCAGAAGCTTTGTGAGAAGCACAGAACTCCAGGTGCTTTCTGGAAGCAGTGCTAATTAATGAACAAAGGAGAGATAGTCTGCTATCATGGTAGCAAGGGTCCAGCTCACACACACACACACAGTTGGCAGGGATGGCAGAACACATTAGCTGGCAAATGATTCCCTGGCGAACATGCACTATTCGCATGCTCGTGAATAGTCAGAATGATGTGGGCCAGCCATGCCCGCCTACTTTCCCATGGTGACAGTTTTTCACCCTTCATCCTGAAGTTAGGTGGGGTAGGGCAGCCAATTAGACCTGATCACCACCCGGGCCACTCAGTGGTGGCAACTAGCTGCGCGAAGCTGCCCCCCTACAATCAGCACAAATAAAAATTCTATCATGATTGGTTAGTAGGTTGTTGTATGGGGGCTGGGTGAGGGTATTGCTTTGGAAATAATAAGTGCTATTATCTTCAAAATGAAAGCAGCACAAATCTTAATTTTTTGTAGCACAAATGGGCACAAACGTAGCACTAACCAGTCATGATGAAATTGTTATTTGTGCTGATTGTATGGGGGCCAGCTTAACAGAGCTGCAGCAACTAACAATGTTTTATCTACCACCTGTAGCCTTCTCCAGGTCTATGCTACAGTGCCTGCAACAATTATTTTTCAGGTTTCTGCATGACCCTGTTTTACTGTAGGGTAAAGCAGCAACAAAGCAAGGCAATGGTGCCTAGCATGCTTAATGTGTTGCGTTGAACCTTGAAGTGCCCGATCGGCAGTCAAGCTGCTGCAAGGTGAACAGAGCGTTACCATCGGACTTTTGCTGCAATACAACGGTGGCGGAAGTAATATAAGTCAATGGGTGATGCAGGAATTTTAAATATGTTGGTGGCTGTGTAGTCGCGCACATGTGCGGAACGACAGAAATACAACGGGGAAACCCACGAATCCCAGTGATGCACTTCTTGTCCAGCAGGAGGTATGTCACACTGTGAGGAGCAGCGAGTGACGTGTGTGTGTGTGGGGGGGGGGGGGGGGGGGTGGTATTATGCATATGACCCTGTCGGCACACACTCTGCCGCAGGGTCATATGAATTATGTTTTTTGCATTGCGATGCGATCGGGTGGCCTCAAGGACATGGATCCTGCAACAGCTACCCAGTTTGCTCAGCTCAAATGCCAGTCCTGGATTTTTCAGTGGAAGGATGCAAGGTAATATCTATTAAAGCATTCATTCATACTTCTAAATGATATATTATTAAAGAATATACACTCACCTAATGGATTATTAGGAACACCATACTAATACGGTGTTTGACCCCCTTTTGACTTCAGAACAGCCTTATTTCTACGTGGCATTGATTCAACAAGGTGCTGAAAGCATTCTTTAGAAATGCTGGCCCATATTGATAGGATAGCATCTTGCAGTTGATGGAGATTTGTAGATGGAGATAGTGTTGGGCGAACAGTGTTCGCCACTGTTCGGGTTCTGCAGAACATCACCCTGTTCGGGTGATGTTCGAGTTCGGCCGAACACCTGACGGTGCTCGGCCAAACCGTTCGGCCATATGGCCGAACTAAGAGCGCATGGCCGAACGTTCCCCGAACGTTCGGCTAGCGCTGTGATTGGCCGAACGGGTCACGTGGTTCGGACCCGAACGCGCTCTGATTGGCCGAACGGTCACGTGGTTCGGGTAAATAAATACCCGAACCACGTCATATCTCCGCCATTTGTCTGTGGGTTTAGCTTTGGGTAGGCAGGCAGGGTAGTTCGCGCTCCAGCCACGCTAGCCAGGGTCCCCCCTGTCATTGTGTCACTGCTGGGAACAGTAGTACACCGCTTGCTCAGCCACACTATATAGCATTCTGTTTACTGCCACTCTGTGTACCTCGCTCAGCCACACTATATAGCATTCTGTTTACTGCCACTCTGTGTCTGCTGGGAATAGTAGTACACCGCTTGCTCAGCCACACTATATAGCATTCTGTTTACTGCCACTCTGTGTACCTCGCTCAGCCACACTATATAGCATTCTGTTTACTGCCACTCTGTGTCTGCTGGGAATAGTGGTACACCGCTCGCTCAGCCACACTATATAGCATTCTGTTCACTGTTCTGTGTCTGCTTGGAATAGTGGTACACCGCTCGCTCAGCCACACTATATAGCATTCTGTTTACTGTTCTGTGTCTGCTGGGAATAGTGGTACACCGCTCGCTCAGCCACACTATATAGCATTCTGTTCACTGTTCTGTGTCTGCTGGGAATAGTGGTACACCGCTCGCTCAGCCACACTATATAGCATTCTGTTCACTGTTCTGTGTCTGCTGGGAATAGTGGTACACCGCTCGCTCAGCCACACTATATAGCATTCTGTTCACTGTTCTGTGTCTGCTGGGAATAGTGGTACACCGCTCGCTCAGCCACACTATATAGCATTCTGTTTACTGTTCTGTGTCTGCTGGGAATAGTGGTACACCGCTCGCTCATCCACACTATATAGCATTCTGTTCACTGTTCTGTGTCTGCTGGGAATAGTGGTACACCGCTCGCTCAGCCACACTATATAGCATTCTGTTCACTGTTCTGTGTCTGCTGGGAATAGTGGTACACCGCTCGCTCAGCCACACTATATAGCATTCTGTTCACTGTTCTGTGTCTGCTGGGAATAGTGGTACACCGCTCGCTCAGCCACACTATATAGCATTCTGTTTACTGTTCTGTGTCTGCTGGGAATAGTGGTACACCGCTCGCTCAGCCACACTATATAGCATTCTGTTTACTGTTCTGTGTCTGCTGGGAATAGTGGTACACCGCTCGCTCAGCCACACTATATAGCATTCTGTTTACTGTTCTGTGTCTGCTGGGAACAGTAGTACACCGCTCGCTCAGCCAGAGTATATAGCATTGTGTTTACTGCCACTCTGTGTACACCGCTCAGCCAGACTATATAGCATTGTGTTTACTGCCACTCTGTGTACACCGCTCAGCCAGACTATATACCATTGTTTACTGACACTCTGTGTACACCGCTCAGCCAGACTATATACCATTGTTTACTGAAACTCTGTGTACACCGCTCAGCCAGACTATATACCATTGTTTACTGCCACTCTGATTCTGCTGGGAACAGTAGTACACCGCTCGCTCAGCCAGACTATATACCATTGTTTACTGACACTATATAGCAGACTATATAGCATTGTGTGTACACCGCTCAGCCAGACTATATACCATTGTTTACTGACACTCTGTGTACACCGCTCAGCCAGACTATATACCATTGTTTACTGCCACTCTGATTCTGCTGGGAACAGTAGTACACCGCTCGCTCAGCCAGACTATATACCATTGTTTACTGACACTCTGTGTACACCGCTCAGCCAGACTATATACCATTGTTTACTGCCACTCTGATTCTGCTGGGAACAGTAGTACACCGCTCGCTCAGCCAGACTATATACCATTGTTTACTGACACTATATAGCAGACTATATAGCATTGTGTGTACACCGCTCAGCCAGACTATATACCATTGTTTACTGACACTCTGTGTACACCGCTCAGCCAGACTATATACCATTGTTTACTGCCACTCTGATTCTGCTGGGAACAGTAGTACACCGCTCGCTCAGCCAGACTATATACCATTGTTTACTGACACTCTGTGTACACCGCTCAGCCAGACTATATACCATTGTTTACTGCCACTCTGATTCTGCTGGGAACAGTAGTACACCGCTCGCTCAGCCAGACTATATAGCATTGTGTTTACTGCCACTCTGTGTACACCGCTCAGCCACACTATATAGCATTGCGTACTCTGCCAGTCAGTGTGTATATTGCTGGGATCAGTAATACTCCACTCACCGTCAACCACTATATGAGCTCAACATGAGTTCCCCAGAGACCTCCGCTGTGAGCAGCACTCCCAACAACAGCAACAGCCAACGCCCCACGCAAGCTATAACATCCACCCCAGCAGCCAGTGGTCAGCAGCAGCCCTCCCCGGAGGAGAACGTTGTGTCCATCAGTCCGTCGCCAGAGCGATTAATGAGGGCTGCCATTGAGGAGATGATGGGGCCTGATGTGGAGGAGGAGGTCTGGCTCAGGCCAGCATCCCAAGTTAATATTGAGGACGATGAGGGGTCTGTGTCTGGGGATGTTGGGGTGGCAGAAGTGGTGGGTGGGTCAGACTCAGGAGAAGAGTTGTATGATGAGGATGATGATCGGGACCATCTGTATGTGCCTCAGAGTCCGACCCCGGAAAACATGTTGTATCGTGTGTTTAGGTACTAAAATCTGCGTTCCCTCCCAGTAGTGTTGGGCGAACAGTGTTTGCCACTGTTCGGGTTCTGCAGAACATCACCCTGTTCGGGGTGACTATATAGCAGACTATATAGCATTGTGTTTAATGCCACTCTGTGTACACGGCTCAGCCACACTATATAGCATTGTGTTTACTTCCACTCTGTGTCTGCTGGGAACAGTAGTACACCGCTCACCCGCCACTGTATAGCATTGTGCTCTGTGTCACTGCTGACAATAGTGGTACACCGCTCACCCACCACTGTATAGCATTTCTGTACTGCCACTGTACTGCTGCCAGTCAGCGTGTACTTTAAGGATAAGTGAAATGAGGAAGAAATCCGGTGAAAGAGGGAGGGGCAAGGGAAGAGGTGTTTCCCCTGACGGTTCACGTACAGGCCACAGGGGAGCACCCAAGAAAACCCACTCAATACTGCCCATGTTGTCCAGGACAACAACCCTCACAGATCCAAAAGAACAGGACCAGATAATTACTTGGATGACCTCTCAAGCGTCCAGCAGTGGGTTAAGCAGCACCAGCACATCACGCACGAGGTCCGAGTCCTCAGCCAGTTAAAGTCTGGGCTTTCTTTGAAGACTGCACTGAGGATGTTACCATGGCGATTTGCAAGGTGTGCAAGACCCGCCTGAGCAGGGGGAAAAGTATTAACAACCTCTCCACCACCAGCATGAGCCGCCACATTCTATCCAAACATCCCACTCTGTGGGCAAACGCGGCAGGACAGGGTACCACCAGCAACACTGCCTCCCTTGGGTTCACCAGACTCACCACCAGACCCGCCTCAGCAGCAGCAGTAGCCCAGCCATTGCGTGGTTCACAACATTCACAAACATCAGACGATGCTGACACTGTCACTTTCCGGACTAGTGCTCTTGAGGTCTCCCAGTGTTCATCAAACACAACAACCAACAGCCCTTCGGTGTGCAGCGCTACGGTTGAGTTGTCTGTCTCTGAGATGTTTGAGCACAAGAGGAAATTGCCAGCAAATGACCCCCGGGCCGTGGCAGTAACAGCCAGCCAGCATAGCCAAGCTTCTGGCCTGCGAAATGCTGCCATATCGAGTGGTGGAGACAAACAGCTTCAAGGGCATGATGTCAGTGGCCATCCCACGTTACGTGGTTCCCAGCCGCTACCACTTTGCGCGCTCTGCAGTGCCTGAGTTGCATGAGCACGTGGTCAGCTAAATAACCCGAAGCTTGAAGAATGCCGTTGCCTGCAAGGTTCACCTCACCACTGACACCTGGACGAGTGCGTTCGGCCAGGGTCGATACATCTCCCTTACCGCGCACTGGGTGAACCTTGTGGAGCCTGGCAGCGATTCCTCACCTGCTACGGCGCGGGTGTTGCCCACGCCGCAAACAGCTGGATAACAACAGCAGCACCTACCTCTCTGACTCCTTCTCCTCCAACGCATCTCAAAGCTGTACCTCATCCGGAAATGCTAACCCAGCACCAGCAGCAGTAGGATCGTGGAAGCAGTGCAGCACAGCTGTTGGCATGCGTCAGCAAGCGTTGCTGAAGCTGATCTGCCTTGGGGATAAGCAGCACACAGGGGAGGAAATTTGGAGGGGAATAAAGGAACAGACGGATTTGTGGCTGGCACCGCTGGACCTGAAACCGGGCATGAAGCTAGACACCTGGCACGAACTGGCAATGTACGCAATAGAGGTGCTGGCTTGCCCGGCAGCCAGCGTTATGTCGGAACTCGGAACGCTGTTTCAGTGCTGCCGGAGGCATCATCACAGATCGGCGTATCCGCCTCTCCACAGAAAATGCAGACCGTCTGACTCAAATTAAAATGAATCAATCCTGGATTGGAAACGACTACGCAACACTCCTGGACCCCAACCAAGTAACATGACCGATGAACATCTGGGATGGTTTAGCGTTTCCGGTCCCTGTTTATTGAACCTCTCATCTGTATTACATTTATGACTGCATGGCGGCAAAAAGCATTGCTGCTATATCCGCACGCTTTTTGTCCCCATGCAAGGCCTGGGTTGTTGTGTCTCACAAAGCGTGGCCTTCTCCTCCTGCGCCTCCTCCTGTTCCATCACGTGTGCTGCTGCTGCTGCTGCTGGGTTACCGTTGCCGGTCCCTGTTTATGGAACCTCTTATCTTTATTACATTTATGACTACATGGCGGTACAAAGCATGCTATCCGCACGCTTTTTGTCCTCATGCAAGGCCTGGGTTGTTGTGTCTCACAAAGCGTGGCCTTCTCCTCCTGCGCCTCCTCCTGTTCCATCACGTGTGCTGCTGCTGCTGCTGCTGGGTTACCGTTGCCGGTCCCTGTTTATGGAACCTCTTATCTTTATTACATTTATGACTACATGGCGGTACAAAGCATGCTATCCGCACGCTTTTTGTCCTCATGCAAGGCCTGGGTTGTTGTGTCTCACAAAGCATGGCCTTCTCCTCCTGCGCCTCCTCCTGTTCCATCACGTGTGCTGCTGCTGCTGCTGCTGCTGGGTTAGCGTTGCCGCGTGGTCCCTGTTTATTGAACCTCTTATCTTTATTACATTTATGACTACATGGCGGTACAAAGCATGCTATCCGCACGCTTTTTGTCCTCATGCAAGGCCTGGGTTGTTGTGTCTCACAAAGCGTGGCCTTCTCCTCCTGCGCCTCCTCCTGTTCCATCACGTGTGCTGCTGCTGGGTTAGCGTTGCCGCGTGGTCCCTGTTTATTGAACCACTTATCTTTATTACATTTATGACTGCATGGTGGTACAAAGCATGCTATCCGCACGCTTCTTGTCCTCATGCAAGGCCTGGGTTGTTGTGTCTCAAAGCGTGGCCTTCTCCTCCTGCGCCACCCTCCTCCTGTTCCATCACGTGTGCTGCTGCTGGGTTAGCATTACCGGTCCCTTTTCCTGGAACCTCTTATATGTATTACATTTATGACTGCATGCCGACAAAAAGCATGTTACCTGTGCAAAGAAAACAGACATTTCCCGCATTTAAAAGACAGTTTTCCCTTTGAAACTTTAAAATCGATTTTCTCAAAAACTATAAGCTCTTTTTGCTAAAAATTTTTTTCCTCTTGTACCCACTCCCAAGGTGCACATACCCTGTAAATTTGGGGTATGTAGCATGTAAGGAGGCTTTACAAACCACAAAAGTTCGGGTCCCCATTGACTTCCATTATGTTCGGAGTTCGGGTCGAACACCCGAACATCGCGGCCATGTTCGGCCTGTTCGGCCCGAACCCGAACATCTAGATGTTCGCCCAACACTAGATGGAGATGTGCATCCCACACATCCAGGGCACGAAGCTCCCGTTCCATCATATCTCAAAGATGCTCTATTGGGTTGAGATCTGGTGACTGGGGGCCATTTTAGTACAGTGAACTCATTGTCATGTTCAAGAAACCAATTTGAAAATATTCAAGCTTTGTGACATGGTGCATTATCCAGCTGGAAGTAGCCATCAGAGGATGGGTACATGGTGGTCATGAAGGGATGGACATGGTTAGAAACAATGTTCAGGTAGCCCGTGGCATTTAAATGATGCCCAATTGGCACTAAGGGGCCTAAAGTGTGCCAAGAAAACATCCCGCACACCATTACACCACCACCACCAGCCTGCACAGTGGTAACAAGGCATGATGGATCCATGTTCTCAACTGTCCAATTGTGGTGAGCTTGTGCAAACTGTAGCCTCTTTTTCCTGTTTGTAGTGGAGATGAGTGGTACCCGATGTGGTTTTTTTTCTGTTGTAGCCCATCCGCTTCAAGGTTGTGTGTTTTGTGGCTTTACAAATGCTTTGCTGCATACCTCGGTTGTAAGGAGTAGTTATTTCAGTCAACGTTGCTCTTCTATCAGCTTGAATCAGTCAGCCCATTCTCCTCTGACCTCTATCATCAAAAAGACATTTTAGCTCACAAGACTGCCGCATACTGGATGTTTTTCCCTTTTAACACCATTCTTTTTAAACCCTAGAAATGGTTTGTGCGTGAAAATCCCAGTAACTGAGCAGATTGTGAAATACTCAGATCAGCCCATCTGGCACCAACAAGCATGCCACGCTCAAAATTGCTTAAATGACCTTTCTTTCCCATTCTGACATTCAGTTTGGAGTTCAGGAGATTGTCTTGACCAGGACCACACCCCTAAATGCATTGAAGCAACTACCATGTGATTGGTTGATTAGATAATTGCATTAATGAGAAATTGAACAGGTGTTCCTAATAATCCTTTAGGTGAGTGTAGTTCAGTGTTTTGTGTATATTTTTTCTAGAGATGCATTTTTAGTTTGACTAAGCACTTATTTTTTTGATCTAGAAGCCATGTTATTATTATTATTATTTATTGGATCTATATAGAGCCAACATATTACGCAGAGATGGACAATAAATAAGGTTACAGACAATGATAACAGGAGTGACCGACAACACAATACAGGTAATAAGCAATAAGATACACAATGCCAGATCATATACTGGAGTAGTAGTCCCAGTAATACAAGTTCACATTATTCTATGGGTAGAGTGCACTATCAAGTATGATACACAAGAAGGGCGGGCTTACAATCTAGAGGGAGGGGTTGGTAACACAAAAGGAGGGGGGCTGCATCGAGAGGTTCTCAGCAGAGAGAGTTAGGGCAGTGAAGAGGTCAGTTTTGAGGGCTTGTTTGAAGGTGTTGAAGAAGGGGGCAAGTCTGATGGGCAGTGGGAAAGAGTTTCACAGGATCAGGCGGCTCTAGTAAAGTATTTTAGTCGAGCATGCAGTTAAATGGAGGAGCAAAGTAGGCAGCCAGGTGCATATCTGCTAACCAGGTCAGAGATGTAGGTCGAGCAGGACTTTTGTATAGATCTTTAGGCTGGACATAGGATCTTGAAGCTGATTCTGAAGTGGAAGGGATTTGCATAGGGGAGTCATGGAGACAGAATTGTGGGAGAAGTAGATTAGTCTGGCTGCTGCGTACATGATGGATTTTAGGGAGTGATACGGATTCGAGGGAGGCCTGACAGGAGGGTGTTTCAGTAGGCCAGGTAGGAAATAATGAGGGCATGGACATGAGTTTTAGCAGTTTCTAGGGTCAGAAAGGGGTGGATCTTGGAGATGCTATTTATGCGGCGATTGCAGTCCCTAACAACGGTTTGGTTGTGAAGGAGAGGGCGGAGTCCAGGGTGACACCCAGGCAGCGGGCTTGTGCGGTTGGGCAGATTATTGTATCGTTGACAGTGGCATAGATGTCTGTGTGTGTGGGGGGGGAGGGGGGGAGGGTCAGACTGCATGTGGTGGGAAAATTAGGATTTCTGTTTTATCCAGTCTTAACTTTAGTAACCTGGCTGACATCCTGGATGAGAAGGTTGAGAGACAGGAGGATACCTTCTACATGGTGGTGGTGGTAAGGTCTGTGGTATGGAGGTAGATTTAAGTGTTATCTGAGTATAGGTGGTAGTTGAAGCCCAGAGAGAAGATACATTGACAGTTCTGATTCAACATTCACTAATCATGGCTTCTGTAGATAAAAAACTGGTGTTTTAGTTTAATTTGCTCAGTAACATTTTCTTTCATACTCCTTGAATCTTGAAAGGACCTACCATCTATTGGAAATATTAATTTCATTAATTTATTTACTTGTTTATTTAATGTTCATAGATTTCAGTAAAAATGACATTTTCACATACAGTAGGCTTCTAAATTTTACTGTGATTTGATAAATTCAACAAGAAATCAAGAAGATATAATCATTCATTTCATAAATCAATCAAAAACGAATAATTTTATTCCTTCGGCTTAATGCTGTTCTGCGTTCATCAATGCAATTATCATGGTTGTTTAGATGCATTAATTGCAAAAATTGATCTTTCTGCATGTATTAAGTTTTCATTTTTGCAAATCACGCCTAAATAAATTGCATTTTTTTGTTCTTTTAGTGATTTTGCTTTTGAGTGTTGTTCCTTTAGAAACATTCTCAATCTTCTAGATCAGGCATGGGCAAACTCGGCCCTCCAGCTGTTACAGAACTACAAGTCCCACAATGCATTTGCCTTTATGAGTCATGACTGTGGCTGTCAGACTCCTGCAATGCATTGTGGGACTTCTAGTTCCATAACAGCTGGAGGGCCAAGTTTGCCCATGCCTGTTCTAGATTATAAAGAAAAGGGTAGTGCTGTCAGCTTTAAGTGTGATAAGCTGATTCTTTAACTCTCAGTGGCTAAAGGATTGCAAGCTACCATATTTGGCCTTTGTTTTGCACTCTCACAAACTTGGCACACAGCCTGTGTCTGCTGGGAGTCTCTCCTTTTCAGTTTTCATGTTTTGACTTAAGTGATGTGTGGGGATTTGTCAGGTGAATGGGTTAGGTTAATTGAGGTTGTGGTTGGAGACCTCTCTTATCATTTATATGTATCATGGAAATACAGATGAGTAATTTCATTGTGTAAGATGTCATCATTTTCATGCTATATTTTATTTCACAATCTATAGTACACATTTTTTAACAAGTGGAATGCTGTGCAAATGTATTCTTCACAGTTATTATTGTAAAAATTCAGGCATTGACTGTTACATGCATAAAGATCCTGAAAATAATATACATTTAAATTAAAGGTGCTAAAGGTTTACAAATTGTGATCATTCAGCTTAGTATGCATGGCAGGTCTACGATGTTGCTGCCATGTCCAGTGAGTTCCAAAAGGGAATTAAGCTTGGTTGGTGAACATAGTTGACGTTAGGACAGGCAGCAATCAGGCAGGAATAGTTGGTTAATGAAGCAGATATCAAGGCTTAATACATTCAGGCGATGCGGTCAGAACAGACCAAGGTCAGTACCAAGAGCACTGGTCAAACAGATTAACAGGCACTAGTGACACCAACAAAGGCCCAATCTGATCAGAAGACTGGGCAGTGGCAAGCTGCAAGGAGGAGCCTTTTGTGCTCTTACCTGGGGCACCTTATGTGTGTCCCTTCATAAGAAGTATGTGCCTCGTCATGAGTGTTTGTCAGCATGCCAAAGCCAAGTGAATTCATGCACACTTTAGTACATGGTGCTCACTTGAGTATCCACCTTGCAGTATCATAAAAGGCCAGGGTGTGGTAAAGCATCAGGGTAAGTAGGACGGATTGGTTTCACTGAAGGGAATGTAGAATAGTGAATATGTGTGTATGTTGCCAACTTTATCACTGGGCATCTGTGCAAGCCCCTTGTATAATTTGTTTAAAAAAAAAGTCCTGTGACCGTGCAATGCAATGTTCAGTGAATGCTTATTTATACTGTGTACATACCTAGTATGTTAAAAGTGTAATAGAGAACAAATAAAAAATATTGCACAGCCATCCCTCTAGAGACTCCTCATCCCCTCATACAACCATGCACATGTCCAGGAGCAATGATGGCCATGTCTAGGACAACTCATGGAGAAGCAAGTGATTTGTTTGATCAGTTGATAGATTTGCAAAGGAGTATCAGTCCTCAAAAGGACTAGCTGGTGGCCTGCAAGGAGCAGAACACCTATGGAAGAAGCTACGTAGCACTGGATCACATAGAACTGCTATATATCTGTCCTTCAATCAACATCACAGATCTCCCTACGCTGACACAAGGCAAACTGTTAAATGGCTGCCAGGTTCCTTTCTTTTAAAGCGGTATTGTCACCATAAAAAACAAATTTCAACAGCAACTGGTCTGAGTGTATTAAGTGATAAAGATGCTAATCCTGCATTCAAAATGTGCAAAACTTTTTCTGCTGTCATGGTTTGTGGTTATCACATACTTTAGGTGCACTGGGCCCATTGCCAAACAGTGCCAAAGAATTGAATGCTGGGAGTTCTTTTTATCTATAATATATTCCTCCTCCTCCATGTATTTCCCTGCCTAGCTGCTTATCAGAAACACCCTCTGATTACTTGTGTTTACAAGCAAGGCTGAGGTGACTCAGTGATTGGATGTGTAAATTAAAAAAAGACAGTGCAGTTGTTAGTATACACCTCAGTGGGAGTGTCTGAAGACTCTGGGAGGAGGGCAGCTAATGAATACACAATGAGCAAGAGGAGGGAGGGGGGAAAACAAGAGTCAGGGAGGATATCATGTCAGCATTAGCTTGGTAAGATGGGCACTGCCTAGAATAGGATTTTCTGCTTTTCCTTAATACAATTACCAGGAATCATTACGTGGATACCACAATACATCTGTTATGTAAGTAGAAGTAGCATTTATCTACTTATATATATTTTTTTATTTCTAGGTTAGCATGGGTGTCGCTAGACTTTAAAGCATTTGCAAAAACATGTTATTTTCATGCTAATATGCTAATATATTTTTTGCGCATATTCTCATCTGTGTTTCCTTCTGCCTATGCATTTTTACGAATATCCACTCATCTGCGCAAAAATGTGACACTTTCACAAAATGTATTGCAAAATAAAATGGCCACATTTGCTCATCACTAGTCTTGAACATCTCAAATTCAAAATGATTGATCACTGAGTTTGCAACCCCCGTTTGGCACTACAATGCCCACTGGTCACTCGGGCACAGAGGTGAGTGGAAGGTGAAGGTAAACATGCCTTCCAGCTTCTCTTTCTGTAAGCAAAGCATATTTTGCTGCAGGGCACAGGCAACTCACAGCAAAAGTGGAACTTTGCTTCAAGCAACCTGCCTATTTTTACAATATTTATGTTTTTTTAAATGCTGTATGTTTAGTTTCTCAGTCAGTACAAATGATACGTATAAAATTCCAGCCAGAGTTGCGATACTCATGGCTGCTCACAAGCCAAGTTTCATGCAGATAGATTAGGCTTCTCCATAGAAATGCACAGTACAGTACACATTAATATTGATCCCTTTTTTTCTGTTCATGATAACATTTTTCAGTGCTTTGTCGTGTTGCAGAAATTTCTAATTGAAATTACAGAGAACAGTACATGACTCTCCATATTTTTCATAACCTGGTACTGTTATGACATAAATAGAATGCAATGAAGATAAACAGTATGAAATAACCAATGATGTCAAATGTACCCCTACCCCATTCTGTTCATGTAATTTCTTGTCGTCTTTAAAGTAATCATTTACAGATTTCTCTTCATTAGGCTTTTAAGATGCCAATTTGCCATGAATGAAGATGGAATGTATCTGTAGTAACAAATAAATCTTTGGAGGTCTCGCTTGAAGTATACAATAAGGTATTTTGCAAGTATACAATGCGGCATGCAGATTGTTTTTGAAATGAAAATGTTCACTAGGTTCATCACAAAGATGACGTTACAACAAAATAACAAGCACATGCTTCTAAGAAGGGAGCTGTATATAAAAAAAATGTAGTATTTTAATTTACTTGCTTTTTTAATACTACAAATTGAAATTTTTTTTGTACACAAGTATAGCCATTTTCTGCTGCAATTATTACATCTATAAAATTATCATAACCAAATATTATGAACTGGTGTTAGGAAAGTGATTTAACCATTTTGTCAAGAGGATTTTTAATGCATTTAGGACACAAATATATAATCCAAACAGCTAAAATATGATTCTTACACATATGCTTTTCTGTTCCATGTGTGGTTCCAGCATGTGGGTGTTTACCTTTGGCAAACATTTGGGAAACTTATAAACTTACATTTCTATACAGCAGGGGGAGGTGGTAGCGCTTCTCAAGACAGACTGCATCTGGTTGACCAGCCTCCATTTTGTTGCAACTGTTTTGAATGCAGGTTGTGTAACAATAACAAAACATTTGTAAAGCGATTTTCTCATGTAGGACCCAAAGTGCTTACGTTTGTCTTTGATCAGTACATAGTGGTGCTTACAGGGGGAAGTGATCATAGACTAAACAGGTGGCTTTTCAATTTTGAGTTAAACGTGTCCAGGGTTGGAGCTGCCTTGATTATGTTTGACAAGGCATTCCACAAGGTAGGGGCAACATGACAGAAAGCTTTGGCTCCAATTATTTGAACTCTGGGGGTGGTCAAGTTATTGGATCCTTTTTATCTGAGGTTGTGGGAGGTGTGACACAGTTGCAACAGATCCATCAGTTATCCAGGGTCAAGGTTGTGTAGGGATTTGAATGTTAGCATTCTAATTTTGAAAATGATTCTCCATTTTATGCATAGCCAGTGTAGTGAACAAAGAATTGGTGTTATGTGGCAATGCCAAGGGTTGGCTTGTTAACAGTCTTGCAGCAACTTTCTGTACTAGCTGCAGGCAGTGTAGGTCTGTGCTTGGAAGGCCTGCATAGAAGGCATTGACAATAGTTCAGTGGTGATGTGATGAAGGCGTGAACTAGCGTTGGAAGATCCTCTGAATGAATGAGGTCCTTAATTTTTGCAATATTCCTTTGGTGAAAGAAGGGATATTTCAACACAGCTGAGATTTGATTCCTGAAGTTAAATTCCCTGTCAATCTGTAAACCTAAGCTGCGCAGGGATGGTCGTAGTCAGCCAACTTCGCTACGCTGGAAATACGCGTAGTTTTACGCAATTACGCTTCGCCAAACTACGGCTTCGAAATCTAATATTCACTTTGTATGCATTTCGTAGAATACGCGTTAAAATACGCAATTACGCGTAGTGTGTACCGTAGTGTATGCGGATGTTTATGCCTGTATGCAGAAAATTTTACGCATTAATTCCTCTTAAGATGCTTATCCTGGGAACTCTTCTATGCCTACATTCCCCTTTCCAATGCGTAAATTTGTACGCATACAATCGTACGCGGAAAAATAGACGCGAGTAATGCATACGTAGTTCACTACGCAATACACATGTTAACTACGAGTAGTAAACGTAAGCTACGCGTAGCGGTACTTCGCTACGCGTAAATTCGTAAGCGTAGTTCTGCAACTTCACCTACGAACTACAATGCGTAGATGCAAACTACAATGCGTAAATTTGCACTGGCGTAGTTTCTGCTCATCCCTGAAGCTGCGCACAGCGTTGTAGCTAGTAAGGTCTGAATTCCTGAGTAACCTGCCTATAATTAGGCTCTGCACATCCATGCTGCTAGTCAATCAGATGCAGCCTGTATTGGGAATGGGAAGCGCTGCTACCTCCCCCTGCAGTATAGAAATGTAAGTTTAATTACAGTTAGCTGCACCCATGTGTTATTTCAAGTTTGCCTTCTGTTTTAATATGAATTTAAGGTTTAGTGCATAGTTTGCATTTGTTTTAAATACAAGGTGTGCATTTGCCTCTAGTGGGTTCTGCATACCTCTGTTGGTAATCATTCCAGATCAGGAGTGCTGCCAATTTTTTCCTGTTCGCTAAAAAACATTTGGGAAAGGTAAACGACCTGAGAATCAATTATACTTTGGCAACTACAAAGATGCTAATGTTCTAAAGCAAACCCTTTTCTGTGTAAAACATTACCAATCTGCAAACAACAAACTAAAGGCTTGGCAATGATTTTCATCTAGCATCCCATATCTAATAACTATGCTGTCCACCATCTTTGCTCTGATTTTTAAAGGGAACTTTAACGGTGGAGTGAAATAATCATGCTCAGTTGATGGACATGGGTATTCATGGTGATTAGTTGGACATGATATTTACAGCCAGCAATATCATTCTTTAATAATATCTTATGAGTTTAACCTTATTCCAATAGCACTTTTTTAGGTATTTTTCTGTTACTATTATTTAAAATAATCCATCTTTGTAATAAATATCACATTAAATCAGGGGTGTCAAACTCAAATACAGAGTGGGACAAAATCGTACACTGGGACCTAGTCGCAGGCCAACCTCAATGTCTACTGACCACCTTCCTCCCTTATAAAGTTCCCTGGTGACTAGTGGTCCTCCCTCCCGTATACAGTTCCCTGGTGTCTACAGACCCCCACCCTCCCCTAAACAGCTTTCCCCCTACCTCTCCATACAGCTTCCCTGGTGTTCTAGGGGCTTCACATCCAATATAGCTTTCCTGGTGGTCTACAGTGGGCCAAACATAATGCAAAGTGGAGAAACCACTTGAGGGCCAAATGTAATGGCTCTGAGGGCCAAATTTTGCCGGTGGGCCAGAGTTTGACATGTATGCGTTAGATCCTTAGTTTATTCATTAATCATCTGGTCACCACATTGTGAATAAGTCTTCAAAAGTAAGTTGGTGACTGATTATAAAACTGTAAACTTATTTAATTGCAGCTTTTAATATTTTTATGGTGCATGTATTTATGTATTTTTTTAATTTTTTTTTTTTTTTTTTTTTTACAATTAAACCTAACAAATGAATCAAAAAATATATAATATTTTTTTCTTAAAAGATGATCTTTACATAATTAGATGTTTAGAATAAGTTAGTAGCCTTAGTATATTACAAGTGGAGCTCTTTGGATTCTTGCTGTCAATCACAAAGGTTTAACAAATGCAAGCGAGGAAGCAAAGTGAAGCTCAGTAGCTGGCTTTTATGGGTTATCTTTCCTATACGGATTTGATGGTTGTTTAGAAGCAGGCTTCTAACAGCAAGCTCCTTTGTAAATCCACCAGATGCAGGTGTTCCCATGTGCTGTCAGAGAGGAATGATTAATGAGGATTTGCCCCCTCTGAAAGCACTGTTTGGTATATTGTTCAGGGCATCTGTGGAACTGTCGGGGGAAACAAGGACACAAGTGAACAACCAATTATTTAGCCATCACTGAGGCACGGTGAAAGAGACATCAACGTGGACGCCAAGATAATGTTTTTGTGCTGTAATCCTACTTATGTCAGACATGTGAAATAGGGGACATTACCTGTCTCCTCACAGAAGCCTACTATTACATATTATAATTATAAAATATTTTTAGATGTTAATTCTTATTTCTTTAAGCATAAGGTGAGAACTGTTGTTTTAGATAGAAACTACACATTAGTGAATGTACACAGTCTATACATAAACTGTACCAGCAAAACTCTGGATGATGTTGATGTGATGTTATTTGGTTCTGACTTCATGACATGTACCAGGCGGCATTCTGGTGTCTATAAAGATATGGCTGATCCCAGCAAAGTGAAAACTGCACTGACAACAAAAATAACGTGTTTATGTGGAAGGTGTTATTTTACTGTCTGCATGCCACGATTACGTGAAAACACTTAATTCATAAATTATTCCTTTCAAAATTCACATAGAGCATGTTTATAGATGCATTTTTATGTTACATAATAATGACTCTATGCACCATGATAGTAGGTGTCCAATAGTCCTTCATGGCAATGTTCCTGGTGTGGCAATTTTGGAAATTTCCCTGGAATTTACCTGTTCAGCAGAATGTTTCTGGACCTGACATAGTAATATACCTGGTTTAACCAGAAAACAGTGGTGTGTCTGGCAAGAATATCTCACTTTGCAGTCCTCCAGTAACACGGACCAGCTGATGAAGGATACCCGTAGGCTTCTTGCCAAACCAGCATGTGATAAATGCTTTTCAATGCCTAGTTTCCATTTAATTGAAAAGCACACTCCACATATGGCAAAAACATCTTGCAATATGTCTCCATGGCCCTGCCCAATAGAATAAAACGTGCATGATATAAAACTTGGTCAATGCATATAATAGGTCTTTATCCCTCTTATGGTACTGGCTCCAACTCTACATTCTTAGGAGGCAAGAGCATGCGTGTTTAAGGTCTATGGCTAAAAGTATTTAAGGCAGAAGATCAGCAGGACAGCCAGGCAACCAGTATTGTTTAATAAATAAATATGTCAGCCTCCATATCCTTCCTACTTCAGGTGTGCTTTAAGGAAGAAGATTTATCATTTTTGCATTGACTTTGCTCATTAATTAATTACTCCTATGGTCAAGACTTGTACAAGATAATGGCTTGCTGCTGAATATGCAATGAATCTCCACCAAAATAAGTCCAGATATTCATACATTTATGTATGTATACTGGCATGCACACATCCACAACCTGCATTAGGAAACCTTGTCCAGCCATCAAACTATCAGTTAGAGGGACAAAGGCAGACATTAAAGAGGGATTGTCAGCCACAAAATCAAATTCCATTTACCCACTGCTCATTGCTATTCAGAAATGTTTCTGCTGCAATAAATCTCATCTGTAAGCCTGGTTCTATTAGGTACATTGCCGACAAGAAGGACTCTTATCATCACTCCTCCCACATTCCTGCTCCTCACTGATTGGCGGGGGCAGTTCAGTGTGAAGCTGCTGAAACCTGATCTTGCTGAGCTCACATGTTTACAAAGCAAGCTAGATTCTAAGAGCAGGGGCATAACAATAGACCCTGCAAGGGATGCGGCCGCAGGGGGGAAGGGCAGAAGCCACAGAGGTCCTGAGAGACTGACAACTAAGGGCAAGGAGAGAAAGAACTTTCGGGTGGTGGGGAAGGGGGGGATCCAACATTTCGCATGGCGGCCCAGTGATTTCTAGTTACACCGCTGTGTAAGAGAAAAGAAAAAAAGAGGAGAGGAAGGAAATGTCATCAGGATTGGCTTCAGTCAGAGGGAACCCACATAGCAAATGCCAGGAACAGAATTCTCTTCTATATAAAAGTCACTGAAATCTGAGCATGGATAGTACAATACATCTGTTGTGTAAGTAGAACAAGTAGTTACTGTATTTTTCAGACTATAAGGTGCACCTAAGTTTAGAGGACAAAAACAAGGGGAAAAACTAAACCTGGTGCATCCATGGTGAAGGAGCATGCCTCCCTGTGTTCTCCTCTGTCCGCCTTGTTTCCCCCATGTGTCCACCTCTGTCCTCCACTATGCCCCTTTGTGTCCTCCTCTATGCTGTTTTGTGTCCTCCTGTGCCTTCCTCTTCATGGGCACAGTACAGGGAGTCCCCCAACATTGCAGCCAGTTGGAGGTTGATATTGTCAGACGTTCACAAGTCAGGAACTCCCTGTATTTTGACTATAAATGGATTTTTCCTCCACTTTTGAGGGAGAAAAAGTGAGTCTAATAGTCCAAAAAATACCAGTATCTACTTATATATGTGATTTTTTACCTTCCATAGTATGGCTGACCCTGCATGCACTACTGCTGCACAGACATGGTGCTGCCGCAAAAAGTTTCAGGTGGATGTCGCTTAGCAACAGGAATGCTAGCCTTGAGGCACATGGTTAGAAATGCACAGCTTCATTCCTGCACCACACAAGGCAATAACAGCAGCATCAACAGCTCAGGACTTAAAAGCCAAGCAGCATTTCATTAAAAGAGAACTCCATTAGTTGTCGTTTGATAATACGAATAATATTTGTAATTTGTACCTTTTAGAAAATGTGTTGTCTTTCACAAATTATCAGTTGTACATTTTTAAAACACTGTCTATCAGCTGGCTGACTCTCGTATTTTAAGTGTGGAAAAAAGCAGAGCAACAGTGTTAGTGTTACAGCTACCAAGACAGTTATTTTATCTTTAAATACAGTAGAAACTGCCTTTCAGCTTATTATCATTAAATAGAGATGATCTTTAAAGAGACACTGAAGTGAAAAAAAATATGATATAGTGAATTGGTTGTGTACTATGAATAATTACTAGAAGATTAGCAGCAAAGAAAATATTCTCATATTTTTATTTTCAGGTATCATTCAAAATGATTCTTTCAGAGCAGTCTGTGAACTAATGACCTCCCCTCTGGCAGATAAAAAGTAAATAGTCCAGGAACAGTTGAGATAATAAAAGTCAGAAAACAGCCCTCTCCACGACTTTGAAAATCGTAGAGCTTAATGGCTTTTTTGCATAGAGATAACAACTGGAGTTTCTTAACACTTCCTGTACTGTAAACAATTAGACTGATGTATCTGATCTTAATGTTTTATTTCTTAGCTGTACTACACCTACAAATCATAATATCATCATTTTTTTTTCGCTTCAGTGTCTCTTTAAATTCCAAATTACTATTCAAATTTTTGCTGATTTGCAGCTGAACCAGTCAAACCCAGTAGCTAATTAACCAGTTGCCCAGTTGCTAATTAACTAACCAGCAGTTATGGGACCTAAAAATAGGCACACATGCTAGATAACTGTTGTTAGCAAACTATTGAATCCTGAAGACAATGGACTCAATTCACTAAGCAGTTTAGACAAGTCTACTGATGGTTTTAGTCTACTGATGGTTTGGTGTAAACCAGCAATCAGTTGCTTCAAAAGGGAATTCACTAATAATTACCGAATGTTTTAGACCTGTTTTTAGACCTGGTCTAAAACATTTGATAATTAGGTCTAATTACTATACGACATGCGATATCAAAATCGTGAAAGGCACTCCATCAAGGGTTAACTCGGTTGCTTGACACTGAGACATAGGCTGTGTCTTAATCTTCTATAAACTGCGGGGGATCGTTTGCGTTCCCAGGCCTGTCGGCACCTGTTGCTGAAGGCGGAGGTGGCTGCTGGCGGGGGAACAGGAGCGTCGGGACGGGACTGCGTGGGCGCCGGACACCTGCAGGGGGCTGGTAGGGGCCCCAGGTGAGTGGAGCTATTTTTGTTGTTGTTGCCTTTGGTGACCTTTGAAGACCAGTAAAAAGAGAGTAGTATATAGTGGAGAATTATTATTGTGCAGTTGCTGAAAAACAACTCTGAAGTGACTGAAATAGTATATGATCCACGGGCAACACGGTGACATAGAGGTTAGCACTCTTGCCTTGCAGCATTGGGTCCCTGGTTTGAATCCCAGCCAGGGCACTATCTGCATGGCATTTATATGTTCTCCCGGTGTCTGTGTGGGTTTCCTCTGGGTTCTCCGGTTTCCTCCCACATCCCAAAAACATACTGATAAGTAAACTGGCCATACATTGCGATATATACACTATACAATACATACATAGACATATGGCTAGAAGTAGTACTTTGTCGACAAAAATCATCTGGTCTAATCTCTTTCAGAAAAAGTGGGCGTGGTTACTCCTTGTTTGCCTCTGTGAATTGTGTAATTACTGAATGTTTTAGACCAGGTCTAAAAACAAGTCTAAAACATTTGGTAATTATTAATAATTATTAGTGAATTCCCTTTTGATGCGACTGATTTACACCAAACCATCAGTAGACTAAAACCATCAGTAGACTAGTATAAACTGCTTAGTGAATTGAGGCCATTGTGATGAATGAATGATGCCTTGGTAGCAAAATGGCACATTTGAACTCAACAACAGCACAATGATGGCATACTGATTTGATCAGTAGAGGAAGCCAGAAGTTGGATTGGTGTTTCTCATGTCTCAGTTATGTCATTCCTGTACTCATCTTAAAGCAATAATGAAGCAAATGAAAAATAAAGTTACTCACCTATAAAGAGGGATTCGCTAGAGCCTTCCTTGTCCTCTCTTCTTCTACTCATTCTACCACAGTGAACTTCTTTGACTAGCTTGGTGGAATATGTCATCAGCTCTCCTCGGGCAGCCTTCATAACAGTACTCACATCCCTGAGTACCTCAGAAGACGAGTGGATCCGTATGCACAGTATGGATGAGCCTATAACCAAAAGCACTCAGGGTGCGACTGCTTCAGAAGACTGGAAAGGAGTCCTGAAGGTGTGGAAATTCAATGGAGCCTGGCAGTGGAACGAGGGGACAGAGAGAGGAACAAGAAGGTTCTGTGGGAACCAAAACTTTCCTTCTCCATGTGTGAGTATCTGACTTTTTTCAGTTGTTTCATTATTGCTTTTGCCTGCACAGTACTATTCTCCGCTGTCGGAAATGCACTGCGCTTGCGTCAACTGGCCGGTGCTGGCTGAAGTTACGGGACCCGGTACCGAAGAGGGAGAAGACTGAGGACGGCAGTATGGGAGCGATCCGTGCGGATGGGGCTGGAAGAAGCCCCAGGTTTGTATAAATCTATAAAGTATAGTGAAAGTATACTATAGTATAAAGTTTGGTGCATAACATACAGTAGCATACACATACAGTAGATATATGACTTAATTTTGGTAGTCTCACTTTATTGAATGTTTTACTCATTCTTCTCTTAACATCAAAGACTAAAAAGAGTTTGAGCAAATAGAGAACATTTCATCGTAAGATTTCTCTAGGCTTGCTCAGCTTGACACAAACTGTTGTAAATACTTTTATATAATTCAATGTATGTATTTATTATTATTTTTTATTTATTTATCAGTTTACCTTAGTATTCTTTCCAGACTAGCGCTTAGAGTTATGCAAAGGCTAAATTAGAAGGGATATCTAGAAAAAAAACATAATTTGGTAAGATTTTTTTTAATGGTACATTAGATACAGTCCCTAAAAATTTGAAAGACCAATGGCCCCAGCTCTGCAGTGCGCCAGTATTATAAAATATCTGTTTACACAGAGCTAATGAAAACAGCATAGCATCATTAGCATTTAGGACTCCATTGCATTAGTAAACCTCTGGATTATTACTGAGATGTTTGTGTATTGGATAGCCCTATTGCCTTGCAGCACTAGGTCCCCAGTTTGAAACCCTGCCAGGGCACTATCTGTATGAAGTTTGTATGTTCTCCCCATGTCTGTGTGGGATTCCTCTAGGGCACTCTGGTTGTCCTCCTAGATCCCAAAAACGTACAGTTAGGTTAATTGGCTTCTCCATAAAAACTGTCCGAAGACTACAATGTGACAAATAGTTAAGAGACTACATACAAATATATACAGTGTAAAGCACTGCTGACAATGTTGATGCTTAAAAAAATATAAGTAACAATAATTGAGACAAATATCACTGTCTTCCCCTTGCCTATGTTTACATATGTCCTTCCTCATACTTTGCTTCAAGTACTGAAAATGTTTGTCACTTCTACTAACACAATTTTTTCAAACTGCACCGTTTTAAAAGGTAAAAGTTTTTAAGTTTGTAATTACAGCCACACTACTAAAAATAGGGCTGCTTTTTATGCGATAATACATCGTTCTGCTTGAATACATACTCTGAAAAACAGGTTGAGCCAAAATCTTGTTATTGCTCTGCCTTGCTTTATACTATTTATTATTCTAATATTAATTTGATTAACTGAGGACACTCCACGATTTCTAGCTGAAAACAAACACAAAAGCGTAATTCACATATGTCATATTTAACTCCGGCACTGTGAAACCAGTATGTTATTAAACACCATACATATGATCTATGCGTATTGCCAGACTGGTGTATTAGCCAATTAGTGGTGGCATCCTAAAGAAGAGAAAGCCTTGGTGCCAGAGCAGCACCAGTGAAATTAGCTGAGAAAATCTGTCTCCTCATGCTTAAGAACTAAGAACTTCCTGTTCCTCGGCAGTTTCTCAAAGGTCTTGTTAAATCGTTAATTTGGACCCTTCAGTCTGCTGCTCATTAGCAAATGTGATTGACAGATAGCAGATGTGAAGGTTGGGAGGTGGTGTTATGATATAGGGACACTGTGGTGTGTGAATGTAACTTAGAAGTACCCAGAGCAATATTTAGGTTTTCCTTTCAGTTAACTAATGGAATAATATGACAGTGTTATTTTGCTAAAATAATTGTGGCGTTTATGAGAGTACATCAGAAGCTTTTACCAAGATCTCGCTCTGACTTGGAGCAACTCAACCTAATGTCTTTCATGTCATGGCTATTTGCATAATTGTTTCACCAGATTATGAATCTTGTTCTTTGTTTCAATTATCCTAGTTTATAAAAATGTTAAAAAAAATCTTAAAAATATGCATCTCCAATAAGTGTTCACAGTGAGTTTGAAAAGATTAATGAATCACAAAATCAAAGTGACATTGTCATACCACACTTAATGCAATTATTTAAGGTAAAGGAGCTGGATCTTAAACACAGACACTGTGATCAGGCAATTGAGGCTTGACATTCAGTGAGCTAACATTAGTTACAATAAAATGCTTTCTGTTATTTCAAAATGTTAATTTCAGAAGTTGCTTTCTGATTTTCTGTATTTGAACATAACCGGTAGTGTCTTCAGCTATCATTTTACTGAGTGCCTGGTATTAGTATTGATATAATGCTCTATGTTCTTCTGCCTTACTGCATTGTCCCAACTTTGACACATTGACACAACCAGTGGTAAAACATTAACCCAGGGGTTCTCGAACTGGTTGCCGTGGCACCCTGGTGTGCCTCGAGCACCTCCCAGGAGTCCCTCTGCATGCATCCCCCATTGCCATCAGGTAATGCAAATGCACATTGACATGCAATGGGTGTCCATTGAAGGGGAGATACTGTCTGGCGGGGGGGGGGGGGGTTGTCACTGACTACTTGATTGGGGAATGTGGCCTAATAAGCATCACTAGCTATTGAGGGGGGGGGGGGGGATGCTGCCTAATAAAGGTCATAACAACATTTTGGTAGTTATTTTTGCCCAGGAGTGCCTTGAAAAAATGTCAAAGACATCAAGACGCCTTCACCCTAAGAAGTTTGAGAATCACTGCACTAACTACTGCCCCAATAATTTATACACTCTCCACTAGGCAATGCAATGGGAAATCCATGCATCGCAGACATGGAATTCTTTATGCCAGGGTTTACATTTGTCCTTGTGGAAATAGCAGGCGTTTTTTCACATGCATGTTTCTGCGTGTTCAATTTTTTTTTTTTTTGTAAGAACATTTGTTTTGCAAAGTGGAAAATATTAAATGCGTTTGTACGCAAAGCACTGCAATGCGAATTCTGTATGAATAGTACCAATGAAGCTAATTTATATGAAAAATACACTTATTTAACTTCCAAATCGCATATGATTTTTAATTCAAAACATGATTTGCTTTGGCAAACTCGTTTTCACAACTGTGCATGCCTGAAAGAGAATCTGTACTCTAAAGTTCTTACAATAAAAAGTATACCATTCTATTCATTATGTTCTCTTGGGCCCCTCTTTGCTGTTTCTGCCACTCCCTGCTGCAATCCTGGCTGGTAATTGCCAGTTTTAGGCAGTGTTTACAAACAAAAAACATGGCTGCTAACCAGCATGTGATAGGCTGAGAGAAGCTCAGTCTGTGACTCATACAGAGCCTGGAGGGGGTGTGTATAACTTCTACCTATCACAGCAGAGCAGCACATTCCTGCCTGAGCCAACAAAGCTGACAAAGGAAAGAAGATTAGATTATATAACAGAGATAATACAGCCACTGTGCAACTAGAAAAGGCTGCAGTAATCTAGACCACATTAGAACAGGTATAGGAACTTATAGGATAGACGAAATAAGGCTGAAAATTTTGTTACAGAGTCTCTTTAAAGTGATCCTGAGATGACGATTCCCCAATAAAATATACATACCTGGGGCTTCCTCCAGCCCACTGCGGCCTGATCGCTCCCACAGCATCCTCTTCTCTCCCTCCATGTGCCCGCAATTGGCCCCAAAAAGTTGGCCCCGCCGCATTCACATCACCTGGAAGTGTTCTGCACCTGCGCAGTATTACTGCTCAGGCACAGTATTACTGCGCAGGCACAGAATGCTTCTGCTGATGGGAGCGAGACAGGGGAGTGCTCCTGGCTGGACTGCACATACGCCGACTGGCACCGAACAATGGATTTTCCAGGGTCAGTACCGGAGAATCAGGGAAAGAGAAGAGGACTCTGTGAGAGCGATCAGGCCAGAGGGGCTGGAAAAAAGCCCCAGGTATGCAAATTTTATTGGGGGATCCCCGTACACTTTAAGTGAGATACCTGCCTTAGAGTGAGTTTTGTGGATTCAGTAGGTCTCCGGCCTATAATATTTGAAGTGTGTCAGTGTGCCAGTGTCAGTGTGCCGATATTTAAAGTGGAACTAAGGCCCTGGGGTGTCGCAGTGCAACTTTACTGAAGCATCTTAATGCAGGAAAGTCACACTGCAATAGTAATTCTTAATGATCAGAGTGCATTTGGTGCGATCCTTTGTGTTGCATTCCGGTTTCACAGGCAAAGCAATGTAGCTGCACTCCCGAAATCCTGTTCTGGCTTCCAGTCACATGATATGACATGTGCTTGTAACCCAGAGGATGGAGTCTCTTCCATCACTCCTCTCCTACCACTGGGCAGCACTGCAATGCTGACATCATACTCTGGGTTACTGATCCAGCCGGACAGGTAACCATAACAGCTCTCTGCTGCCCGCTCTGCATGGCTGCATTAGGCAGACGGAAAGTGGGTTGTGGCTCTGGTTGTGGGTCCATATGCTCGTGGGTCAGGTGTGGGTATCGAAATGCCGAGAAAGCGGGTTGCGGGTCTGGTGCGTAAAGCAGGGCTGCAGGTGCGAGTCTTAAGAAGTAGACCCACACAGGCCTTTACTGCAAAGTGTTTTCTCTTTTTTTTTTATTATCTAGTGATGGAATAAGAGATTGCAGAAGCCTGTCCCTAAACAGTGCTTTATGATTAGAGACAATTTGTGCAAATGAGCACAAAATCATAGTTATAGGATGGGTTTTCAGATATAAACAAACTCCTGATCAGCTATGCAAATTACAGAGGGCTGCATAAGGACAGGTGTTGCATCCCAACAATGACAGCCAATTTAATGAAGCTTATGCAGCTACAAAATAACCATTTTTTTACTATTAAATTAATCCTGGTCAAAAGTACCCTTGTACTTATCCCTGTTTACAGGCAATTCAATTCACCCTTGATTCTTTTTCTCAGGCTAAATTAAGTAAAATGATCACATAGCAAAACATGATTAAACTGACCAGATAAATACTGCTGCCAGAATGTTGGTACAATTTGCTGTCACTGTATGCAAGTAGCTGTTAAGATTTTTTAATCCTTAAAAAAAATGTATGTATGTCTAGAGAGGATTTGTTCACTCCCTACAGATTTTTTTTTCACTTTCCAAGTTAAAGCACACCAGAAGTGTGGACTATGGAGGCTAACATATTTATTTCCTTTTAAACAATACAAATTGTCTGGCAGTCTTGTTGATGCTCTGCCTCTAATACTTTTAGCCATAGACCCTGAACAAGCATGCAGATCAGATGGTTCTGACTGAAGTTTGACTGGATTAGCCACATGCTTGTTTCAGGTGTGTGATTCAGACACTACTGATGCATGAAAGAGCAGCAGAACACCAGGTAACTGGTATTGTTTAAAATGAAATAAATATAGCAGCCTCAATATCCCTCTCACTTTCGGTGCCCTTTAAGCCCCTCCCCTTCCTTTGCCAGTCCCCAAGCAACCATTTAGCAGACCAGTATGATTGGCATTGCCACACTCTGAAGCTCTGAGGGCTGGTTCACACTGGCAATCACTAAAACGCAAGCACAATCGCCTAGCGATTTTGTTGTTGTTTTTTTACCGATTTTGTAGCACTTTTCTAGCGCTTTCGGGGTGATTTTGTGTCCAGTACAAAAGCGTTTTTTGAGCGATTTCAGAGTGTAGCCAGTGATTGGAGGGTAGTAGTTTTTATTTGAAAAATGATGGGTAAAGCGCTAAAAAATCGATGCACTTAAAAAATAAAATCTGATTTTGAAGCGATTATATACTTATAATGGAAGCACTATCGCTTAAAAAAACGCTGCATGCACTGCGTTTGCGATTCCTAAAATCTCAAATCGCCTTAATGAGAACAGCTCCATTGAAATACATTGCTTTAGCGCTTTTCCAGCGATTTGCCTAATTGCCAGCGATCCGAAACGCTGCCAAAATCGCTAGAATAGCGCCCAGTGTGAACTAGCCCTGACACGTTATTGGGACCTAGTTTAGGCAGTGCTACTTAGCTCCAAGTGAGAAGAGTTATACTAAGTATACGCATTGCACTGGGAATGGCTAGACGTCCATTGATTTAAGAATCATCACAAATATTTATAAGAAATGCAAATATTGCTGCTCCTCAGCATTATTGTTAGTTTTGTCACAATCTGTCTCATGACTAGTTCAGATTAATATTTCAGTTGTCTGCTTTTGTTTCTTAAACATTAATTTTAAAATTCCTATTTTTTCAAGGAGGGAGTTTGTTTACATTACATAAATGATCAACCACATTCAAATACATGCTAATGTATTTTCCCCAAACATATTATTATTAATATTATTTCAGCTGTCTTTTTCAAGACCTTGCAGGTTTAATTTTGCCCAGGAGCAAAAGGTTCACACTCATTCCTTGAAGGTACAGATGTGACCTAGATAACGGGTCACATATTTATCAAAAGAGAGGTGTTTTGATGCCTTTTTTGCATAATCAGGACACCTCAACACTGTTCTAAATCCACTGAAACTCTCACTTTACTAAACACGTGTTAAGCAGAAGCTTATTAATATACAGTATGTACAAAGAGGACTGTTACTTTGACACAATCGGAGAAAGTGTCAGATTAATTGTTGGTATGTTCAGTATGTTGATGACAAGCTCAGTATTGTTTGCCATTCTGCCTTTGTATGGCCTATGAACCTTTTTATTATCATCTAATACATATTTAATGTATTGGTATACCAAATACAATGTAAAATATCTCTTACATTTACAATAATTGTTATTTTAGGTGGTCTTCTTGTAACCTATGCTCTAGCTTTATCCATTGCTAGTTGGGTAATGGCTTGATTGCACATGCATGTCATGTAGTAGTAGAGAGGTGTATTGCATAAGTTGTTATTTGAATTAGGAACAAAGTAAAGTTTGAAGAGGAACTTTAACCAAGAATTGAACTTCATCCCAATCAGTAGCTAATACCCCCTTTCCCATGAAAAATCTTTACCTTTTCTTGAACAGATCATGAGTCTGTATGGCTGACATTGTGGTGAAACCCATCCCATGATGTGATCTCATGACCATGGTCATGGCAGGTTGCTGTCTGTGAACCTCATTGCATTTTGGGAAATAATGACTTTCTTCTGGCTTAGGAAACCATGATTCAGCTTTATAAGTAGGGCAGCGCCATCTAGTGGCCAAACATGAGTGCAACATAAAAATATTCATACACCTAAAAATAAAAAAGCAAATTAACCCCATTTATGCCACTGACCCTAACCTAATTGGTAACCATAATAAAAAAAAAATCTAAAGTGACAAATTTAACAGAGAATACATAAATTGTTTTGTTAGGGACTTTGCTTTTTATACATGTATAAAAAGACATACTAGTATCTGGCTGTAGACTATGGTGAGGGTATTAGATTGTGAATACCCTTGAAGGACAGTTAGGAGTGTGAAGTGTTCTATGTACTCTATAAAGTGCTGTAGAAAATGTGTCAGCTCTTTATAAATGAATAATAATTGAACTCTGTAATGTTCATAATAGACATAGCGGGCTTGATTCACTAAGACAAACAGCACGCCTTATCATAGTTAACACGCCTTATCAGAGTAGCATAGCAAGCGCTATGAACTTATGCCTGCTAATTGGCAATGGCGAGAGCTCCACTCGTCCTGCCCTCAGCCCCTGCGGGTTCGTATGCTACTCTGATAAGGCGTGTTAACTTTGATAAGGCGTGTTAACTTTGATAAGGCATGCTATTTGTCTTAGTGAATCAAGCCCAGCATGTCCACAGGAATACCTTTTAGCTGAAGTGGCCCATAACAATCCTTTAGATTGTAAGCTTGCAAGGGCAGGGCTCTCTACCCTTTTGTGTCTTGGAAATCATTATACATACAATTTTGTATTTTGCATCGATTGTGTATTTGTCAACAACTATGTATTTGTATATTGGTGTACTCCATTGTCTGTATTATGTATCCAATGTTTGTTTCTTAGTTTGTACAGCACCACGGAATATGTTGGCGCTTTATAAATCAATAATAATAATATGTATTTTGGTATGGTTGAAAATGCATGCACAGTTAAATACAGATGACAGGAAGAAGCCACATACACTACTCTAGTGATGCTCATCCCAGGAAAAATATGAGTTTTCAAAGGGCTGTTAAACATATCTGAACATTAATTCCTCAAAGAAGTATTACCTGGATGTACTACAGGCAGTCAGAATGAATGACGGTCACGTCAACATCACCATATGCAGCATGATAAATGCAAGCAATATAAATGATTTGTGCATCCACTGCAACCATAAAGCCCCATGGGGTGCAGTAGTAATGTGTGCTTGGATAATTTCTAAGATCAGTCTATCAATTGCTTCTCAAATCAAAGGGTGAATGTTTTCCATACATTATTTACTATTTCTTCTTAAGTATTGTGTAAACTGGGAAGAAATGTATGGGCCTTGGCAGCTGATGCTGTGTCTAGTCTAAACCTGGGTATATTCCATAAATATTTGTCACTCAAATCTCTATGGATAGATTTGGGTGGCAGTTGTCACTGTATAGATGTACTGTTTGTTCTCTTGCTGATCATCAGCTTGTTGCTCGCTATGGGAATGGAAAGGGGATAGATGTGCAAATGAAGGAGCTCACTTTATAATTGGTGGTGTTTCCAGTTTATTGTACATACTGGCTGCAGTGCATCAGTGGGTGATCAACAAGCTACCCATAGTACCTCTGAATGCTATCTAGTTCACTCAGAAACTTTTGTGACTTTTTGGCTGTATTTGGGGGCATGCATATGTGCATGTATGTGTGTCTTCTGAAATGGTAACTGGCACATATGTGCTGACATGCATACTCAGGCATAGGGATGTGCGTCATGCATCAAGCATAAAAAGTTTTTTTTTCAGCTGGCAGCCAGTGCTTTGATTTGAATTCAGTATTTTGCTGGTCTGAATCTATGTGCTCTGGCTCTGACACAAAGCATGCTATGTAGCAGCATGCACTTGGAGCATGCCCCCTGACTCACTGGTCACCGGCCTGGCAATCTGACTCCATCCACTGAGGATGGACTGTACAACCAAGACTTGATTAGTGATGTGATTAGCTAACCTTGTGCTATTACTAATTGATAAGGATGATAGACTTTTCATACCGGGGCTTCGGTGTTTAGTCTGGATACTGGCCAGCAGTGTTGTTTTGCATGAGAGTTGATGGTTATGGGACAAGTCCATGTGAGTGAGGAGTTTATGTGACTTGTGATTGTAGATTGTAGACATCCGTCTCCTTAGGGATGACAGATGATTGCCTAGTGTGACTGGTGGCACCATAGTATGGCAGCCTCAGCTCTTGGCTTTCGTACATTATACCGCCCTCTCCTTCCAGAACCTGTATGAGCCAAAACCAATTCCGGGTATAACTCCACATTTGTACTTGGCAAAATAAATGATTCTGATTCTGATTGTGGTCCACTTGGTACCCTAAAAGAACTGCTCATCCATAGTTTGTTACAGGATGTATTGTTGTCAATAAAACATTTTGTCAACAAAAGAAAATATTTTTATATACATAATTAAGCAACATAATTTTTCTCTACTGTGTGCAGTGTCTTCAATACATATGAGAAACTTCTTAGGAGATCTGTATTATATGTAATATATTCAAAAGAGTAGTGCCTCTTTGTTTCCTATTATTGCATATAGTCTTAGGGGGGCTGCAGTTTCTTGGTTTACAGTGGCGAGTAAGTACCTGCTAAGTGGAGGATAAGCAGATCTTGTAATATGGTGTACACCATCTAGGCAATTTGTGAAGGCATAGAGTCTGACATCCTACCCTAGTTAAAGGCAGAATGCTATAAATGAGAGACAAATCTGAATGCCGGTATCACTGTGTTGTACACCACCAGCCCTGCAAAATGGTGAGTACAAATACAGGAGTACAAATACAGGAATAGAGTCTAAAGAAGGTTTATTAGGGGAAAGCTTAGTTTTTATTGAAGTTAGCCAATAAATAGTACTTATTCAAAACTTATTGTTCATATTTATGACCATCCATCTAAGAGATGTGCTACCACTTTTAAAGAGACTCTGAAGTCTCATTTTTTAACTGATTTTCTCATATAATCATCTACAGCATGAATGCCCCACGTGAATCGCCGCATCCCTGCAGCAGATGGGTGATTTATTACAGTGTATTACGACTTTGCAGGTCGCAGATTATGCAGTCCTGGAGAGGCAGAGCTTTGGGGTGTAGCTCTGGCTCTCCGCAATCAATCTCCACGGTTCTCCCTCTCCTCCCCGCCTTTCTCAGTGACGGAAGACTAAGAGGGCCGGGGAGAGGCGGCAATCCACAGAGATTGACTGCGGAGAAGGCAGAGCTACAGTGTAAAGCTCTGCCTCTTCTAGGAAGTAAAGCCCTACGAGCCCTGGAGCTTTGCAGGGCTATTTCTCTGTGTAATAAATCCGTCATCTGCCGCGGGGATGCAGCAATTCAAGTGGGGCAATCATGCTGAAGAGGATTGTATGAGAAAAACAGGTAAAAAAACGAGACTTTACAGTCTCTTTAAGAGAATACAAGCCTCAGACTTCTGTGTAAAGTAGCTGCAGCTGAAGTTCTCACTACCATAATCAGTTACCTCATAGTTAATAACAGATGTAGAGCTACCATATACATGTAAAGGAGTTGATATGCTTCCCAATTACCTGGTGTTTGGAGCCTTCAGTATAGTTACTGGTGGGTAGATTATGAAGTCCATACTGTAACAGAGACAAAGGTACTGAATTGGTGCAGATACTTTCTGCATTTCAACACCAACTTGACACAGAGACATCATAATAGCAGGTTGGGTGGTGTTGGGGGAGGGGGTAATTGTCAGAATCCTAATCCCATGGAACAGAGTAATAGCTATTCATCTTTCACCTGCAATTTCTGACAAGCAGCTTCAGCAACTGTTTGACTTATTCAGCCACTGACATAATCAGGGAACACTTTTTCACTATAATGAGTTCCACAGATATCCACCGTATTCAGTGAGAGAAAAAGAAGAACCTTTAGAAATTGTATAATTTCCTAATGCATTTTTCCCTCAGCTTGTTGCTGTAGGTTAACCTTAGATAGGGAAATGTAGCTACAATGCATCTATGGAGGGCAACAGATTTGCATGTCTATCCATAGTTAGCTGCAATATTTACATATGATAAATTCAAAAGCTGCCAGTGGGTATGACTAATCAGAACAATGCAGTACAAAGATGTAGGTCTAGGACAAAGTACAGTATCTCGCCTAGTGCTGCTATGTTATGACATCTGCAACATATAGATACCTTGCATGATTTTCACTTGTAGTAATGCACAGAAAAGATGTTATACTGTGAGCACAAATATTTTTTAACATTTTCACACTAAATAAAGATAACAGTAAATACTTACAGTAATACTAGAGTGAACAAACAAAATTGGCGATGGCACACAAATGGCTCAGAACATCAAACTGTATTAAGAACACACAGAGGTACACACGACATGTTTCGAGCTTTGCCCTTCCTCAGGTGTACAACCCTTCCTCCAGGTGACACCTTTATACCCACCCACAGGAAGTAATGCAATTGTGTGACGTCTCCACGTGTGTGCAAGGAGTGGTGTCCCTGCTGGATTCTGGCACTGGCAGACTGACCTATACTCGTAACTGTTCAGGTCTATAGTGTGTAATACTAGAGTGAGCCTGAAAAAAGGTTAGACACTCACCTATGGAGACTGACAGCTTTGGATCCCAGTCCTCTCTCTGTGCCAGCTGGTTGAATACACCTTCAGAGATCCTCATGAAGGCTTTGGAAGTACTCAGGTCCCTGTGTACTTCCAAAGATGAGTGTGTCCATGCTGTGCACCCACCAATACGCACTTGCACATGTGCAGTACGGATGAGCTCATCTTCAGAAGCACTCAGGGTCCAGGACGTGAGGGTTTCCAAAGCCTTCTGAGGAATTCCGAATGTGAGGACTTTCATGAGGGACAGTGGTGGACCAAGGGCCCGAAGAGATGACTGGGAAGGTTTTATAGGATTCAAGGCCTTCCCTTTCCATAGGTGAGTATGTAACCTTTTTTTCAGGTTTGCTTTAGATTTGCTTTAATGTAGACACAAAATAAGAGATTTATTGGATTTGGTCAGAGGCGCTTAGGATGCCTTTTTAGGGTTAGAAGTTTAGGCATTAGGATTGTTGTAGTTCAGTTTATTAACCCCTTGAGTCTACAAGAAAATATTTTTCCCAGTTGATTGGTGAAAGTTTATAGAAGAAAAGTGACAGTACACATCTTTAAATATTAACAAGGTGTCCCCCCTTCTAGGCATTTTTAACTTGTTATTCCCATGCAGAATGGTATTAGTATTTAGAGGTGGTATTAGGTCTTGTGGTTAAAGTATGGTCAAACCCTGAAGCCCTTTTTAGTGAGGGAGGCCTCCAGATATCCCCCATCCACTACGAGAATATAGGAGTAAATTATAACTCTTACCCCTTCCCACAACGATTTAAAGAGGCACTACAACAAAATATAGTAGAATGTAATACATTATTCAGAACACCAAATTTTACATTAATTATCCTGGTTTTAGCATTATAAACTCTTTCTGTATATTACTGTATATTGGTGTGTAACTCCGCCCTCCAAGTGATGTTTATCCTAGGCTATTTAGTTATGCAGCCTTTTCCTTCCAGTGCACTCTGGGAGACCAGGTATTATTTCTGCTCACTTTGGAACTTACAACAAACATACATTCTGCAGCAATACTCCTTGCTAGCTGTAAAGATGTTGTCACCTGAGATACATTTAGGAATGTAAATCAGCGAGAGAAAATATTTTACAATGGGTAAACACTGACTAAATAATTTATCAAGAAATATTGTAAAATATATGCAATTTATATAATTCATTTACATTCAGTTAAGTTCCTCTTTGAGTTTGTAAACACAACACTGACATCATGAGAAAAATATTTTATTTAAGTAAGTTTTTAACTCAACGTTTATTAACCTGCTGGGCGGTCTGGACGAGCTCAGCTCGTCCAGTACCGCCGGAGCCTGCCGCTCAGGCCCTGCTGGGCCGATTTGGCTCAAATAAAAAGCAGCACACGCAGCCGGCACTTTGCCAGCCGCGTGTGCTGCCTGATCGCCGCCGCTCTGCGGCGATTCGCCGCGAGCAGCGGCGAAAGAGGGCCCCCCTAGCCGCCTGAGCCCTGCGCAGCCGGAACAAAAAGTTCCGGCCAGCGCTAAGGGCTGGATCGGAGGCGGCTGACGTCAGGACGTCGGCTGACGTCGATGACGTCACTCCGCTCGTCGCTATGGCGACGATGTAAGCAAAACAAGGAAGGCCGCTCATTGCGGCCTTCCTTGTTTATTCTGGGCGCCGGAGGCGATCGGAAGATCGCCTCCGGAGCGCCCTCTAGTGGGCTTTCATGCAGCCAACTTTCAGTTGGCTGCATGAAATAGTTTTTTTTTTATTAAAAAAAAACCCTCCCGCAGCCTGCCTGGCGATCTTAATAGAACGCCAGGCAGGTTAATAACCCCCCCCCCCCCCATCATGTTCTCTGAAACAAGGGCTCTCCAACATATCCTCATGAATAACGATCACCTGACATATCCTCTGGTATAAGAATCATCTAACATATCCTATGGAATAAAGATCCCTTGGCATATCCTCTGGCATAACAATCACCTGACATATCCTCTGGTATAAGGATCACCTTCCATATCCTCTGGTATAAGGATCACCTTCCATATCCTCTGGTATAAGGATCACCTGACATAGCCTCTGGTATAAGGATCACTTGACATATCCTCTGGTATAAGGATCACCTGACATAGCCTCTGGTATAAGGATCACCTGACATATCCTCTGGTATAAGGATCATCTGACATATCCTCTTGTATAAGGATCACCTGGCATATCCTCTGGTATAAGGATCACCTGACATATCCTCTGGTATAAGAATCACCTGACATATCCTATGGCATAACAATCACCTGGCATATCCTCTGGTATAAGGATCACCTGGCATATCCTCT
The DNA here is from genome assembly GCF_040937935.1 of Hyperolius riggenbachi. Classification (NCBI taxonomy): domain Eukaryota; kingdom Metazoa; phylum Chordata; class Amphibia; order Anura; family Hyperoliidae; genus Hyperolius; species Hyperolius riggenbachi. The sequence goes on from NC_090649.1 coordinate 261,092,034, forward strand.
GATATAAGGATCACCTGACATATCCTCTGGTATAACAAACACCTGATATATCCTCTGGTATAACAATCACCTGACATATCCTCTGGTATAACAAACGCATGATATATCCTCTGGTATAACAATCACCTGACATATCCTCTGGTATAAGGATCACCTGACATATACTCTGGCATAACAATCACCTGACATATCCTCTGGCATAACAATCACCTGAAATATCCTCTGGTATAAGAATCCCCTGGCATATCCTATGGAATAACAATCACCTGACATTTCTTCTGGCATAACAATCACCTGACATATCCTCTGGTATAAGAATCACCTGACATATCCTATGGAATAAGGATCACCTGACATATCCTATGGAATAAAGATCACCTGACATATCCACTGGTATAAGAATCACCTGACCTATCCTATGGAATAAGGATCACCTGGCATATCCTATGGAATAAAGATCACCTGGCAAATCCTCTGGCATAACAATCACCTGACATATCCTATGATATAAGAATCACCTGACATATCCTATGGAATAAAGATCACCTGGCATATCAATCACCTGACATATCCTCTGGCATAACAATCACCTGACATATCCTCTGGTATAAGGATCACCTGACATATCCTCTGGTATAAGGATCACCTGACATATCCTCTGGTATAAGGATCACCTGACATATCCTCCGGTATAAGGATCACCTGACATATTCTCCGGTATAAGGATCACCTGACATATCCTCTGGTATAAGGATCACCTGGCATATCCTCTGGTATAAGGATCACCTGACATATCCTCTGGCATAACAATCACCTGACATATCCTCTAGTATAAGGATCACCTGACATATCCTCTGGCATAACAATCACCTGACATATCCTCTGGTATAAGGATCACCTAGCATATCCTCTGGCATAACAATCACCTGGCATATCCTCTGGTATAAGGATCACCTGACATATCCTCTGGCATAACAATCACCTGACATATCCTCTGGTATAAGGATCACCTGACATATCCTCTGGCATAACAATCACCTGACATATCCTCTGGTATAAAGATCACCTGACATATCCTCTGGTATAAGAGGAAACACCTTCTTTCCACAAGCCATTGACCTCCTCAACAATCCCTCCCAAGCGCACTCCCTAGCTCCAGCACTGACACCCGGGTAGTAGCCCGCCCATGGTACATCACCTCAACTATTCTAGAGTTATTTAACTACTCTACTGCCCCCCTGTACTACTATTGTATATCTGTTTACAGTACTGTATATCTGTGTTACTTGTCTTGTGTCTTGTGTACTACTCGAGCCTGTCTGTGCCAAAAATCATTCCAGGTGCAAACCCCTGTACTTGGCCATTAAACTTGATTCTGATTCTGATAAGGATCACCTGACATATCCTCTGGTATAAGGATCACCTGACATATCGTCTGGTATAACAATCACCTGACATATCCTCTGGTATAAGGATCACCTGACATATCCTCTGGCATAACAATAACCTGACATATCCTCTGGCATAACAATCACCTGAAATATCATCTGGTATAAGAATCCCCTGGCATATCCTATGGAATAACAATCACCCGACATTTCTCCTGGCATAACAATCACCTGACATATCCTCTGGTATAAGAATCACCCGACATAACCTATAGAATAAGGATCACCTGCCATATCCTATGGAATAAAGATCACCTGACATATCCTCTGGTATAAGAATCACCTGACCTATCCTATGGAATAAGAATCACCTGACATATCCTATGGAATAAAGATCACCTGGCATATCCTCTGGCATAACAATCACCGGACATATCCTTTGGAATAAAGATCACCTGGCATATCCTCTGGCATAACAATCACCTGACATATCCTCTGGTATAAGAATCACCTGACCTATCCTATGGAATAAGAATCACCTGACATATCCTATGGAATAAAGATCACCTGGCATATCCTCTGGCATAACAATCACCGGACATATCCTTTGGAATAAAGATCACCTGGCATATCCTCTGGCATAACAATCACCTGACATATTCTATGGAATAAGGATCACCTGACATATCTTCTGGCATAAGGATCGCCTGACATATCCTTTGCAAAATCAAATGCTACTAGCGGCACGCTCCAGACCCGTGGTTGATTAACAAAAATTTTCCTTCCAGCGCAATTGACCAAGTTAACAAATTTTGACAATCATTTGCTGCATTGATTGCTAGCTGATTCGATCAAATCGGCTGGATATTGAGGCTGGATACACAGGGGTCGGTTGTATAATGCACTCGCCAAAATGTATGTGAAGTACAATGGAGACTGGACATAGACTTTAATACAAAGCCTGTATGCAAACAGTTAGAATAACAGGGTCAGTTACAACGCAGTACTGTGAACAGGCCCAATAGGATTGTATGGGCAACTGAGCACTGTGAACTAGCCCTGATGCAAAAAAATCAACAAGTGTATGGCCACTTTAAGACTAGATAGCAAAGCAATCCACATTACCCCGCTCCACCTTAAACTGAATAATCTGATTTAGATGCGGATGCTTTTTAAAAACACTTAAATACAAGCAAGGTTATTTTTTTTGTTTATAATTTAGGTGATTATCCCTTCCAGAATATGTTATCTGATAGATTTATATAATTTCATTTTGAAATGTATTATTCATCATTTAAAACATTCTTTGCAGAGAGCAAATTCCTTTTTTTGTTAAGCTCGGCTGAAATAATTTGTGTACATCTCCATTGTGGCTTGTTTGTTTAGAAACTTTTAACAGATGACATTCACTGTCTGTGTTGCTGTTAAAGCCATTTTAAGGGGTTATAAAAATGTAAAAAAAATTGCAAAGGACTGTTTACTTTGAAAATGAAAGCAGCCGAACAGTTACTGATAGTGTGAAAATAATGTTTTTTTTTCATACACTCATTGATGCATAAAGCATCAAGAGATTAAAAATGGCATACATAAACAAATACATTTTAGCTATCTTATTCAACAGATTGCTCTGCTGAAATTGTATGTGAAGTTCTTTCAAAGGCACATTGTCAACAAAAGCAGCATACTTGATTGTCAGCTTTTTCCCTAATAAATGTATTTGTGCTTCCTGTAAAAATAGAAAAAAAGCGAATCATTGTGAACGTTAATCTAATATTCCAAGCACATATTTTTGGGACTTCCTTCCTTTTCCAGGCTGCGCTCAAGTGGAACATACACTTATTTCTGCAACAAAAATCTTTCTAGGCTATTGGCAAAATGAATAGCATCAAGCAAAAATATTTAAAAATTTAGTCACATCCACATCTTGCAGCCTATAAGGAGCTTTCACGCTTTTGGGCTCGCTTTAGATCTTTAATACCCTTTCCTTTTGTGTCAAGGAGCTCACGAGGCGTAAAGAAGCGCTGATAAACCCACTTAGATCCCTTCCTGGGCCGTCACCTCTCTCTGCCAAGCAGCTTTAGGTGGTAACTGATCTGTGACAAGCTGCCAGTCAAACAGAGCATTTCTGAAAGCTAACACAAAAGAGCCAACACTGGAGAAAGGAGAGGGGAATAAGAAAAGAAACCAAACAGTAACAGCTCTTCTCTCACTCTATCCTGCTCATCTCTCTCACCCTCTCTTCTTGCGTTCCCTCTTAGCAAGGTTCATGACAGGGGCAGCTCATAGCCTGCTAGATAAAGATCAGTAGCCCATTCAGACAAGGGACTGTCCTGGCTTACTGCTGATAATAGAGGCAGGAGTGAGATTGACAGTCAGATGGAAATTAACACAGGACTTCCTTGAATGCTGGCAATTCCCAGGAGAGGTGCGGAGAAAGAGAGGAGAGAGAAAGGGGGAGAGGTAAGTAAGAGAAGAGCAGAGTAATGGGAGCAGAAGATGAACTGAAATGTCACTGTGTTCCCAAGATTTTCACGGGAGCTGCGTTTGCATTCAATTTTGCATAAGGGAGTTAAAAGTCTTCTAAAGTTTGTAATGGGTTATTTTCTGTTTTGTTTTTCCTTTTTCTTTTTTTTTTTTTTCCTCTTTTTTTCTACATAGTTGATGTTATGTTAATGTATACCTGTTTTCTACAAGTTTCACACAACCTTTTAAGACAAAAGTGCCATTAGACAATGCAGCTTGTTCCTTGGAGTCTTGTGTATTGCCTGTGCTTTTTAGTTTTCTGACTCTCTGCATGTCCAATGAGAGTTAAGAATGATGTTACATGATCCATCCTTGTTCCTCACCTCTTGCATAACATTTGTCTCTTAAAAGCATTATGTTGTACAGCAACATGGATCAAATATATTTGACAAAATAGTGTTATACGGCATGTATGCTACTATTACTATCATTTGCCTTAACCACTCTCAAAATCATTGAGTAATAAAGGTATTCTGTGCTACATAAGTAAGATTATAGTTACTTTGTGGGGTGATTATGCAGGCTTACGTTAAACTTTTTCCTGACATATTAGTCAGTGAAGCACATTGTGGGGTCACGTGTCAGGCCAATAGTGAAACCGGTCATGCTTTATCACTAGCGTCTGCCTTTGCTCATCCTGGTATTTTGCTCAGTATAGGAGGGGCCAGATTATACCAAGGAAAACATGGAAAGTCAAGTTCTCCTAAAACCACTTACAAAAGTCATATTCATGTAGACAGATGACACGGATTAGGTGCTTGCCATATTTGCAATTACTTAGCAAAGCTGTGTAAAAGCAACGTCAGAACCTATAAAACATTAGAATGGGATACTGTAAGGATACTGTAATATTTCCCTTATGTGCTTGTAGAACAGGCCTGTATACTTCTACTGCATTGTTGCCAGGGCCGGTTCTCTCATGAAGCATGGTGAAAAATTTGCATCAGGCGCAGAGATTACAGGGCATGTTTGTACTGAGTTTACAATAATAGCATGCAGTCAGAGTAGGAGGAAGAGCAAGAGGAGGACAAGGTGAAGAAGCAGCTGCTTGTGCTGTGTGAGGAGTCTGACAGTGAGTGAGGAGGGGGGAGGCAGGAGAGCAGCAGTGTTTCATTTGATTTCCACAGCAGAAGGAAGGAGGTGGCACTGCTGTCCTGACTTAGGAGGAATGGAGTGGCTGAGGGTGAGCAGTTTGTTTTGCCACAGGCTCACAGTCAGCCAGTGTGCTATTATGTTGAGCTGCAACATGTCATGGGAGAACTTTAAATGAAGCAGAGTAAATTGTAAGGTGCTGTGTGATCATTCCAAATAGGGAAGGGGGTGCATCCTTACAAGTTTGCCTCAAGCAGCAAAAAGTCTGGAACCGGCCCTGATTGTTGCACACCAGTTTTTAATTTTACAGAGTTACATCATCTATTTTGTAGCTAGCTGTTTCAGGCTGTGTTGGCCTTCATTACTGCAAGGTATGGATTTGCATGCTTCAGGTACTCACCTTAATAGAGGAAAACCTCTGGATAATCCAGAGGCTTATCCTGTCCTCTTCCAAAAGCCAATTCCAGCACTGTCCCCTCTGGAAACCATCCACTAGCTCTTGTTGATGGCGCACGCATGTGCAGAAGCAGGGACCCAGTCGGGCTCATTTTTTTCAGACGAAGCCCAACTGGATCCGTGCTACTGTGCAGGTTCAGTGAGGCCGCAGTCTTTCCCATACAAGAGCATCACTATGAGCTTTGGGAGGAAACATCGCAGGAACGTCTTGGTGGAGGGAGACAAGGGAAGTCTCTGGAGCATCCAGAAGCTTCCCTCTCCTGAGTTAAAGGAGTCATCAAGCAATATTCCCTACCCTCCGATCTACTTACCTGGGGCATCCTCCAGCCCCTGGCAACTGACATGTCCCACACCACAGCTCCGCTCTCAGCCACCAGCCCGGGGTCCCTACACAGTGTCTCGCCAGGCGTCCTCTACTGCGCCTGCGCAAGTGCCGCTGTCAGTCAAGTCAAGTCAACGTTGTCCGGTCTGGACAAAGTGGACTTGATTGACAGCGGTGCTCGTGCAGGCCCAGTAGAGGACCACATCGAGCTCGCCCTCTGCAGCGGTGGGGATCCTGGGCCAGTGGCTGAGAGTGGAGCTGCGGCATAGGACATGTCAGCTGCAAGGGGCTGGAGGAAGCCCCAGGTAAGTAGATTGGAGGAAGGGGATATTGCCTGATGTTTCCTTTAAGTATCTAACTTTTTTAAAAAAGCTCCAGGTTTAAGTCAAACGCTGCTTAAATCTTGAGTGTTGCATCAAAAGTTTCTCATAGTCCAGGCCTGGGCAAATTTTACATGACCTGGGCTGCAGGCAGGCTGTGAAATACAAAAAAAAATTGCCAAAATAATTTGTACAGCGCTCCAATCTATTGCAGCATTGTACTGGGGACAGCCCTGTCACTTGGCTGTCCCCTGGAGTGCCACAAAATGCGAATGCTCTCATAGGCTAATGCCTACAAGAGGCGATCGCTGTGATTGGATCTCGAGGGAGGGAGGGAGGGAGGGAGGGTGGAAGGGAGAAATGAAAGAAAAATTGTCATTATTATTATAAAAAAAGACAGTTACATTAATTAAAAAAATACAGCCTGCATGAGCGATCAGAGCCCACCAACAGAGATTTCTGTTGGTGGGCTCTGATCGCTCATGCAGGCTGTATTTTTTTTAATTAAAGGAGGTAATATGCATTTGTGTGCTAAGTTGTATGGCTCTGCAGCGAGCTTTTAAAGCTGCAGAGCGCTGAATTGTAAAAAATAGCTTAGTCACTAGGGGGTGTAAGTCTGTGGTCCTCAACTGGTTAAAATAATACATGCTGCTGTGTGTGTGCTGTGTTTATTTACCCATTTGTCCCAGTTATTAAAACTTTGAAATTATGTTACTAGTACAATATATTGTGACAATACTTTATTTGGAAATAAAGGTGTATTTTTCAGGTTTACATCCGTCACTAACTACAAGCCCTTACTTGCAAAAACAATAGCAATATACCCCATGACCTACATATGAAAAAGTTCAGTCAATAAGGTAACTATTTATGCATTTTTTAATTTTCTTTTTTTTATATACAAATGTTTTATTTAGGTAACTTTCGGAGAGTAGGGGAGGTAAGGGTTAATTTTAATGGTGTATGTGTGTATTTTTATCTAAAAAAAATGTATGTAGGTGTAATTTTGCTATTAGGACACAAGATGTTCCCACACTTTTGCTTCTTGCGCGTACTGTTAGTACACAAACAGGAAGTAATGCGTGTACATTGTGTACATTCGTTTGATCAATGATCACAGCATCTCATTGATGCCGGTGGTCATTGATCACAGGCACTTAGAATTGTGAATGGGAACTGTGTTCTCATTCAGTGATCTGTGTACTAATAGGCGGCGATGTGAACGTGTATGGGAGCTAGCGCAGGGCCACTGGGAAGCGTGCGTAGCCGCGATCAAGGTGAGATATGTATATCCCCTGGAGCTAAGATGAAGTCTCTGGGGGCACAGCTATACTGTATACATTTCATTAACTGGTTAATCACTTTTTTACACATTAAATCAATTATAAATACACCCCTAATTACTTTTTTCTCATGGAACATCAAGTAATTTAACATCAACAAGCAAATGTACAGAGGAGTAACAATGTGGTCATCATAGTGAATTCTGTAATGTCAGTAATAACATTGGCTACAAGCAAGCAACATACTGGAAATGGACATGTCACAAAAAGACGGAAGAACAGAATAAGACTATCACAAGACATTGAAATGACAATGTGCCATTAAAATAAAACATTTGAATCAAACTTCTCTCTATTACCATGAGAGACAGAAATGTAAGCTGCCATCAAGGCTCCCAATGGGTTGTCATGTTATCACAGAGATCAGATACACATATAGTCACCACAGCTAGCAGCAGCCTTACGCTGTCTTTATGCAATTGCCATAGTGTTTGTGTTTGAACATGAATATTACAGGAGGGCAGATTCCTGCCAAGCACCTGCTGAGAGGAAGCTGCAGCAATATCAAGGCAGCTCCCAAATCACTAGACAAGATCTTTACGTTAGGTTTAGTGCATCCTTTACCATATATATATATATATATATATATATATATATATATATATATATATATATATATATATATATATATATATATATATACCCCCGCTTTGAGAATAATAGGGATTGCCCTTAATGCACAAAAATCCTACATATCTAGAAAGATTTGAATTTGAACAGTTTATGTATTTCTCTAAGAGTAAAGAACATTTTGTATGACAACTACAGATTTTCTTTCTGTATATCATAATCATTTTCAGAATAACATCTCTGAAAGTGCATCTGTGTCAGGACGAGATGTGAAAGGATCATCACAGCTTTCATCTGACAATAAGTGGCACTGAGAGTAAGAATGACGTGCTGCTGTAGGTCTTGGATGAAATTCAGCGTTGCATTCTGATTTTCTTTACGTGCTGTTAAAATTCCTGAGAACACTGGCTGCATGTTTATTTGGAAAAATTAAGTATTCTTATGATACTGTACCACATAATGCATGCTATTTAGTACTCTAAATGAATTCCTACCAACAGAAATGGGACCATACAGCTTTTTAGTACTAGTAGCATTTTTTGTCATTGTTTTTGTAATTGTACATTTTAATCCACTGTATTTATATACTGCATCATGTACAGCACAGATAAACACTGGTGGTGGTGAATCACAAAGACTGTCGTCAGACTTTTTTGTACTGCGCCTGCCCCAAAAGGCAAAATGCACTGTCTTCTGAGGCAGGCGCATATTGTCAAGCCCACAAGACAATACAGTGCAAAGCTGGTAGTAGATCAGGAATATGATCAATATATCCCTGATATCAATTGATTGCCTTCTCTGCTACGTTGAACCACTCAATCTTCTATCACTCACACGACTGCTTTCATTAACTTTGAACTGCTCAATGCATTACAGAGCTGAGTATCCTCTGATCATGTGCAGCTCCCACTTGCAATGCTCCCACCACTCTATAAAATCAAAGTATATCTAAATTTAGAATAAAAATCTCACAGCAGCTGCCCCACTAGTCTTCCTGCTACAGGCTTCTATTGTCCATAGGTACTGGGAATATGATCTTCACCTCATATGACATACCATTAGTATTTTATTTTTGAAGCTAGCATGGCACCACTGATACCTAGTACCAGTGCTCCTAGCTCCTGTAGACTAAAGCCTGGTACACACCATGCAATCTCCCGATAGATTGGTCGAATAGATCATTTCCGACAGGTCTGGTCTGATTTCCGATCGTGTTTCTGATCGATTTGCATAGAGGTGATCAGAAAATCTATCATAAAAATTGATCTGTCGAAATTGTCTATCGACCCATCTATCTTATGGGAAATTGCATGGTGTGTACCAGGCATAAGAGCCGGTTCACACTGCATTAAAGATGGACCGTTTAGGGGAACTAAATGGACCAGATCCCAATGGATGAATATGAATGGTTCCTATGATAATCATTAGGCTTCGTTCACATTGCTCTATTTGAATGGAAAGGTTCGGCCTGTTCCGCCAAATGTAATGCAAGTTTGGGGCAGCTGTGATTTTTCTGAATGGAACGGAGGATCACTGAAGAAAAACTGATGCCCAATTAATACTGATTTGTGTGGCAGATCAGTTTTCACACGGATCAGTTTTTGATCCGTGCAGTGTGACCTGGTCCTTATGCTCTGTAACACCTAATGTTAGTATATGGGACCTAGGACCTGCTGGAGCTAGGTAGCATGGAGGCTGCAATATTTATTTCCTTTTTATACAATACCAGTTGTAGGGATGGCCGGAATCGGAAATGGACTTACTGCAGCGGTAATCGGAAATCAGTCTCAGAAATCGGTATTCTGCAGAAATTACCCCATTGCCCCAACTTGGAAATTTTAGCCCAATCACAGATTAGTATTGGACTAATCAGAGAATGTGGGTGTTTACCACGGATATTGAAATACCAGAAACATTTTAGACCAATCACAAGACTCAGATACTACTGAGTTTTACTGAACCTTGTTATTAGTCTAAAATGTCCATGGTATTCAAATCTCCACTGAAAAATTCTGTAATTGGTCCAATGTAGAAGTATTTGTCCAATCAGAGAATTTGGTAGTGTATCAAAGATGTCACCATAATAGAGATGGTCCGAACGGTTCGCTAGAGAACTTGTTCACGCAAACTTAGCTGGTTCGAGTTCGCGGTGAACCGCAAACACTTAGCGAGTTCGACCCGCCCCCTATACTACATCATTGGGCTAAACTTTCACCCTCTACACTCTCACAGTCAGCAGACACATGGCAGCCAATCAGGCTGCACTCCCTCCTGGAGCCCCCCTCCCCCTTGTGTTTATTTTAAATAATTTTACTTGCTTCAGGTACCTTTTAAGTTTCATTCTTCTTTTTTAACCTTTTTTAGTGTTTATATAAAGTTAGACTGCAACTTAAGTCATTATGGTTTCCCCTTTCTGGTTTATTCAACTTACCAAGTACATTTTTTTTTTTTTAGAAAAGTTTGCATTATGAGTGGTTTGTAGTACTAATAAACTAGTCAATGGTGAGTATGGCACTGTGTTTCTTTATTTGGCATTTTGTATTTCTGCTAAAATTGATAAAATCCTTCATGGCTCTGCAGCCCTGGAGGGCGTAATTTGTCAGAAAGTAAGGGTCCAGAGGGGCCCTGGTTAATTATAGCTAGGGGCCCCATTGTAACTAGAGCCTGCCCTGCCAGTGAGCCCTGGACTAACTGAGTACACATTACTACACAAGGCTCGGTGAAAACTGGCTATGAAAAAACTTCATACAATATTCCCATAATCTACCTGCAAGGTTGTAAGTGTGTTCTATTTTAGTTTAGCATTATAAATAGTAATGTATATTCTACAAATAAAAAAGTGAAAAGTTGGGATTACATTAGAAGGCAAATACAGTGATCATCCATCACATAGGTGAAACTTCAGTGGGCTGTAAGCTGCTGGTTGCTGAGCTCTAACCATTGGCAACAAGGCCAGCACAGTAGCTCCTTGGTTAGGGCTCATATCTAGCAGGATATCTAAAAGTTGTACATTTCTAGAATTTAGGTTTAGAAGTCTGCAGGGAATTCTTAAGTAGGGTTCATATGTTCTCCCCAATTTTTTGTTTAAGTTTCTTCTGACCTTTCCCCCAACAAAATTTGAGCCTGTAGAATGTCAGTAACATGAGATTGGGAGCACTGGTATTGATGTAAATTGTTTCATGCATTCTGCAAAGTGCTCTTGCAAATGTATCAGTGTCGTGTATAATAGTAATTATGTTAACATGGTGGATAATCCTTATTTTTATGTGCAGCGAGGTAGAGCTCAACAAAGCAGCAGCATGTCTAATTATATATCAGCTTCTTCCCAGAATGCACTACTGTACTTGTTATATCAGAAAACTTTATCAACATGCAACCTTCTGAATATTTCAACAATGTAGAGACAGAGCTATAAACATAACATTGTTGCAGAGAAAATAGAAAATAAAAAAATACTCAAAGTGGCATAAAAGCTTTTCTTACTTTCAGTTATGTAAGATAATTCATTTTTAAACATCCTGAAGAGCTTAAATATGTTTAGCTGAAAGTACTATCAGGGTAGTACAGCCAGTATCGCTGTATGGGGCCTGTGCAGAGTTTGGGGCCCTAACAGTGGCTGCACCTCTTGGGCCCCATCTATGACAATTCAAATGTTCTGACCTTTTACTGTCCCCTGAAGTGTGCTTCTGACGTAACTCAGTGATCTCAACATTGAGTCCTCTCTTGTCTGCTGTCTCTGTCTGTGCCCTGGTTCTGCTTGTCATGTGAGTTCACCCAAAATGCAGGAAAACCAGGGCAGAGACAGAAGCAAAGCAAAACGATCAGAGTGCTGCAATTGCAGATAAGAGAGGACTCCACGCTGGGATCAGTGAGTTATGCTGGGAATATACGTTTCGTTTTTGCCTTCGTTTTAGCCTTCGATTCATTCGGTAAACGAATCGAGTGTTGAAAACGTATGTGAAAATAGTCATAATCTCATTATAGTTTCGATTAATAGACCCCAAAAACGAACGACTAGTGATCGAACATGTTTGATATTATCTCTCTTTATCCATCTAATCGAGCCATTGGTAGGCTTGAAGGCTGTTCAGATCGATTATATATTCGTTTATGCCGTCCGTCCCTGTACTACGTTTCGTTTCTTTGCAGCCTTCGATCATTGGAAAAACGAAACCATCAGAATCGAAAAAAAACCCGAAACCGTGGGTGGTGATATTAACCGTACGGTCGATGATTTCGGGATCGAAAAGGACAAAAGGCACAATCGAAACGAAGGTTTAAACGAAGGCAAAAACGAAACGTGTATTCCCAGCATTAAACAGACTCTGTGCTGATCACCTGCTGTGGAAGAGAGGAGGACAGGCAGCACGGTTTGAAGGGTAGGGGGGAGGGGCAGAAGAAGTCTGCACTGGAATTAGATGTTGGGGCTGCTTCTAGTGAGCCAGTCGAACTAATGAACCATCACACTAATGAACCAGTTTGTTAACGTTCTCTTCAGCTTGCTCAGGACAAACTTAGCTGAAGAAAGGAGCAAAGTTATGACGGACATCGTGTGTGTGATGCTGAATACTTATCTGTGGGGGTGGGAGGAACACTGGATACTCATGTGTGTTTGTGTGGGGCGGGGGGGGGGGGGGGAGAAACACTGGATACTTATTTGGGATTAGGGGGTGAGACAAATGTGTCATTTGGTGTGGGAAACTGTGGCCAATTTTATGGGGAAACACCAGCTGGGCTGATACACACCCAGGCCACACTAGAGCGGATGCACAATGGCACATTCATAGCATGTCTGCTCAGGTTACGTTCATGTCTGCACTGCATCTTTCACATTGCCCACCGTTGTGCATTAGGTCTGCTAATCTTGCAGACTAATCAATTTGTGATTTGGTAATTTTGTGAGGGGGTTAGCCCAGTATGGAGCCCAATTTCTGATTTTCTGATAGCAGCCCTGAATCCGTAATTTATTCTGAAAAGTAAATAATAACAGATGTTTATAGCATACAGTGCCTATATGAAAACCATATATTTTTACCTGTATTTTTAGATGCATGCATAACCTACAAGTGTCTAGACCCTAGCTTCTTACCATGAGGTAAGTGTACCCTTTGGGCTTCTTGGGTTGGCTTTAGGGGGAACTTGAATTTGTCATGTTCAATCTATTACTGTGTGTTCTGTAATTAAATTTAAAACATTGATCCACTCCAGCCCCATCTGCTTGGATTGCTACCACGCCACCATCCTCTGCTGTTTGCAGCTTTGGGAACCGGGTCCCGTCACTGCCGTCAGTCGGCTCCAGTCTACGCAGGAGAAGTGCGCTCTTTGCATATCTCTTCAGCAGCTGTTTATACATCTTAAAGAGAACCTGAGACAACATCAAAAAATAAAAATAATACCTGCACCACGCTGCCTCCAGGATCCATCTGCACTGCTCCACATCGCTCTCCATGGCCCTGTTCATCCACCGCAACCCATTCTTCCTCCGATCACCGGCAGAAGAATCCAAGATGACTGCTACCTGGAAGTGCTTCCTGGCTTATGGCATAGCTGATGATTGGAGGAGTTGGGGAGTGAGGTGGGGGAGGCAGGGAGAGCAAAGTGATTGATGGCTGGCAGGGCAAAAGAAGGCTAGCGACAATCAGCTTGTCGCTACCCTGTCGCTAGCTTTGAGGGGGGACAGCAGAGCCCAGGGGGTGGGGGGATGACTGACAGCAACAGCAAAAGGACACAGAGGCATTTCATTGGGCAGAGAACATGCCTCTGTGTCCTATAAACTCAGTCCGCCTCGGATACTCTTTCACCACTTCAGGCTTACACCCTCTAGTGACCAGGCTATGTTTTACAATTTAGTGCTCTGAGTCTGCAGCTTTGAAAGCTTGCTGCAGAGCCATACCACTGAGAACACAAATTAACCTTCCTTTTCTGTCTACCAACAGAGCTCACAGAGCTTTCTGTTGGTGGGCTCTGATCACTGCTGGGATGTTTATTTATTTTTTTTTATTTATTTGTTTGTTGTTGTTTTTTAATAAAATCCCCGATTTTTTTCTTAAATAGGTTTTTCTTTAAAGGTTGTTATGCTGTTGCTTATTTTTTAGAGCATAGAAGTTCTGAGTCCAGGTTCTGTTTCACAAATGCCCTGAACTTTTTGCACAATTCTGTAAACATTTTTTTACCTTATTTACAACAATTAGGAAAAACATGCATTTTGCACTGAAAAAATACTTTAAATCAATTCTACAATTCCCTCATATTTTTTTGAGTCAAAAAAATGTATAGAAAGAAAAAGGCTGTTAAAATTATGAGGATGAGGACTGGGCTTCAGGGAAATCCCAAGATAATTATGCTCATGTATTTCATACACATATGCTTCAGCTTCACCTTCACTTCTAGTTAACCAGAGTAAAGGATCCCTGCCGTGTCACTGGAGAAATACAGCCTAGCAAGCAAGCTTACAACCCAAGTAAATTAGGTCATATGTGGCTAGAAATGTATCTGCAAGAATGAATCTTATTTCTGACTTTTATTGCAAACTCCATATGACATGTTTTCTTCTAAACCTTCAATATTTCAACACCGGCAAGATCATCTAAAGTCAAGAAATGAAGCCATACAACAAGAAGGGACATTTCATAAAACAAAGGATCGCGGGACTGGAGAATATATACTTCATTTTACCCTACTTCAAAGTGCCAGACAGGACAAATTAAAGATAAATTGAGATAACCATCCAGAGGTGAAGTAATAGGACTCTGTTATGTGTTACTCAATAAGCCTTTTTGATTTGTCTGATGTGAATCTTTATATATTTTTTTGAATAAAAATCTAAATTGGATTTCTAGGCATGTATTGTGCAATTTAATATTATTGGAACCCTTCATATTTTTAAGAGTGCTTCAGTTTGAAAGAGTGAGACTTTTCCCCCCACAAATGTAAAAATGAGTAAATTGCTCTGTAAGGCCAGAATCCCTAATCACTTTGCAATTGAAATGCTTGCAAAAATGTGGTTGTGTAGTAATCATTTTAAAGCTCTCAAAGGCATTTCTTTTGTCTGGCAGCCAACTGCTTTTTCCCTTAAAAAATGACAGTCAGTGCTGAGTTTTGGTTGAGCAAAATATCAAACTGTTCGCATTTACATTATTATGAAAAAAAACATTACAACACGAGTGATCCAGAACAATTGTTTGGACTAAAGCTTATTTTTGGTAGGCAGAACCATCTGCATGATTATAAACCAATGAGGAGGGTATATAATGTGGGGTATAAATGCCAGCTATAATATGTATTAAAAAATCACATTACCTTATTGAATACAAAATATATAACATAAGGTTAAAAAAGCTGCTATTCTCGTATGCAACAACATCCCAACTCCACCCCCCACCGTACACACCCGAATCCTCCCACACAGCACACACATACAATTGTCATTGAGAGGCAATATAGGGCAAGCAAATATTGTGAGACCTCCTTCATGCTTATTTCACAGTTTATGAGACTAGTGTTAATCGTCCATGGCATTACTGCGGTAAATCAAGCCAGAAAGAAAGCAGCATTATCACCATCTGCCATATGTCAAGTCCAGCAAGATAACCTGTATAGCTTTCAAGAGACTCTGTAACAAAATTTTCAGCCTTATTTCTTCTATCCTATAAGTTCCTATACCTGTTCTAATGTAGTCTGGATTACTGCAGCCTTTTCTAGTTGCACTTTGTAATATATCTAATCTTATTTTCTTTGTCAGGCGTTGTCACAAAGCACACAAGTTATGCATGCCCCCTGCAGGCTCTGTAGACTGATGCCGTTTGTCAGGCTGAGGGTAGAGGGAGCTGCCTGTCACATGCTGAGAAACTGTGAGAATCCCAGACTGGAGTGCAGATAATAAAGCCAGGATCGCGGCGGGGAGCAGCGGAAACGGCAAAGAGGGATCAAGGAGATCTCATTTTTTGCATTTTTTCTGCATGAGTTTTCTGACAGTGCTGCATCACTCCCAGATCTTTATCTGCATGAAGAACACACTTCAAGCACGAAAAAACCCATTGATTAACGTTGGTTCTCAGTTTTCCTATTCAGAAAATGCATAGAAGTGTGAATCCAGCCTTAAAATGTGTAAAATTCACAGTACGGTTAGGTGACAAAGGTGTGTTGGTTTAACACTGTACGATAATCACTCAATGACACAAAATCTGTGATGTTGTATTCTTTTTTTTGTCACCGAAACTAGTGACAATCATTTGCACAGTGACAGCAGGCTAAAACGGTGATGCAGCCAGCCACAAACTACACTGTATATGGGTGTTGTGTTGCTACAACACACACCACAATGCAACAACAACATATATATCAGTACTTCAGGGTCAATGTAAGTCCACAAAATGACTTTTATGGTCAGGAAGAGTCCTCAAAAGGAATGTTGGGAGGTCCCTAGCTGGTGCACTACACCGAGGAGGAAGCAACCATACAGCACAATATCACAAATACAGCCTATTTTAATTGTGGGCAGGAAGGATGAGTCTTCAAACTAATAGGGGGTCCCTAGCTGGTGCACTACATGGAGCAGAACACCTAGGAAGCAGCTACACAGCACACTATCACAATACATCCTTATTATCTAACACTGTCCCTGTTTTAGCACAAGCAGCACCTCTCCCTACACTGACTATAGAAAGACTTAAAATGGTTGCGGAGATTGTGTCTTTTATAGGGGTGAAAGGGGGAGTGGCCAGGGTGGTGATCAGGTCGGATTGGCCACCTGACTTCAGGGTGAAACCTCAAAAAACGGCCCATTGGGAAAGTATAGGGCAGAGGCGAACAGCCTGTACTGTTCGAGTCCAGGGTGAGTGGGAAAATGGTGGAAGTTTGCCGGGAATTGTTCTCCCAGCGAACTGCTCTGCAATCACTATTCTGCAATGCAACTAATCTGATCACTATGAACCTAGCCTGATCAAACCAATACATTGTAAAATTGAAACAAATGCCAACAAAGCACCGTCACCTTGTACGGGTTAATTGTGCAGTGTTAATTGCATATTTTTGAGTTAAAAAGAAGAGGTGTCGTTCTGGTTCTATATTGCGTTGTTGACCATCATTGGTTTGGGTAGTCCTGTAGTTTTGGTGAGCGGTGTATCTGAATAGAATGACATTTTTATACAGACTAGAAAAGAGCGCTACTGTAGGTGGAAAAGAGTTTAATCTTGTCTTTGTATCTACCCGCACTATCAATAAATTACTCTGTTTACCTAAAGAGTGGCAATGCGTTGCATCCTGCACTTTTTGTATCGGAGCAGTGATTAGTAGACTACATAACCAGGGCATTATGGGATCACATTTCTGACCTGAATTCTGCAATATTTAAAACCAAACTGAATTGCTAAAACTTGGCCCAAACTGACCTTTGAGTCAAATCTGCATGACAAAAACTACTCAAGACAACAGTATAGCTACTGTTGATTTATACTATCAAATTTCCTAATTCATAATATTCTGTTTTAAGACAAATGTGGAGAAAAACTGAAATCTCTTACTTACCACTGATAGAGGAATACCTTAGGTTTCAGACAGAATATGTGTGCAGCAGAATAAGGAAAAGAAAACTGACAACAGTCTGTTTTGGACAAGCCAAGGCAATGAGAATTAAAGTCCATTCACACTTGCATCTCGGTTCACCCAAAATGAATGTTCTGGATTGTTTTTGTGCAGGTGTCCGTTGACATCTGCTTACTGTCTGTTAGAAATTGGGCACATTGGGAAATTATGCTGGATTGCTATTGTTATTTATCATCACAGGCGCTAGCAGCTCACTATCACTCATATTTCCCCTCTCCATAGAGAAAAATACACTGCTCATCAGATAAAGTATGTTTGTACAATAAAAGGTTATCCAAAATATTGACAGTATGTACCTGGCTTTAGGGATGAGAATGTCAGAGTAGACAGTACCAATGTCAGAGCAGCTGGACAGACAGGCTAAGCAAACGCCAAGATTAGTTGCAGCAGAATGAAGCCAAAAGCAGGTGAAGAACTATGCATAAAGAAAGCAACAACAACAGAATACATCTCATGGATTTGTATCTCCTTAAAGCATATCTGACCTGACATGAGACAAAGGGGCGTTTGCACTAATGTGCATTAAGCAGAATAATAACATATATAAAGTCATATCGTGCGATGAGTAGAGCAGAACGTAATACATTACACACAATGCATTACGCTGTACTCGTGTGTAAGACTTTACGCACTTTATTTTTCTTTATGCAGTTTATTGCGTATACCCCATAAACAGATAATCATGGATACATAGTGCATTACTCTTTTTAATACCTTATCTGAGGGTTACTAAACAATGGGGTTGAATCATTAAGCTGCACTGCTACAGCAGCGCAGCTTAATGACAGCAGCGCGAGGTAATAATCTCCAGTGCACACTCTGCAGCCATAGCATGGTTTAACGATTGCTTCGTTAAACTTAACGAGCACTTCACTGAACCCCCCCTGGCAGGTCCAGTGGCTTCACAGGACAAGATTCCTGCACTTTGATTGGCCCAATAGGCTAGGCTTACTGTCCCTTTACAGTCAGCCTATTGGGCCAAACAAAGTGCAGGAATCTCGCCCATTGAAGCCACTAGACCTGCCGGGGCTCAGGGCGGGTTCAGTGGAGTGCTCGTTAAGTTTATCAGCTCGTGCTGCTTTTATTAACCATTTCAGCCCGCTGGGATTTTTCACCTTATGCATCAGAGCAATTTTAATCTCCCATTCATTCGCTAATAACTTTATCACTACTTATCACAATTTATTGATCTATATCTTGTTTTTTTCGCCACTAATTAGGCTTTCTCTGGTTGGTACATTTTGCTAAGAATTATTTTTGTATAAATGCATTTTAGCAGGATTAATAAGAAAAAAAAATGGAAAAAATTCATTATTTCTCAGTTTTTGGCCATTATAGCTTTAAAATAATCCACGCTACCATAATTAAAACCTATGTATTTTATTTGCCCGTTTGTCTCGGTTATGACACCATTTGAATTTTGTCCCTATCACAATGTATGGCACCAATATTTTATTTGGAAATAAAGGTGCATTTTTTCCATTTTGCGTTCATTCACTATTTACAAGCTTATAATTTAAAAAATGTTCATAGTACACCCCCTTCAAATGCATATTTAAAAAGTTCAGACCCTTAGGTAACTATTTATTTATTTATTTATTTATTTTTTATTGTAATTTTTTTTTCCATTAAAATTTTTATTTGGGTAATATTTTGGTGTGGGAAATAAACAGTTAATGTTTAATGTTATTATATGTGTAAATTGTAATGTAAAAAATATGTAGATGTAGTTTTACTTTGTGGCCACAAGATGAGAGTTTTTTTTTCCCTCCTTGTGCTTCTCGCTAACCGGAAGCACAAGGGGGACGCGAAAAATTTTACTTGCAGAAAGACTGAAGCCTCTTGTAAGAGCGCTTCTGTTTTTCTGCTGGGGACACGGATTGGTGATCGGGAACCATGTTTCTGTTCACTGATCCCAGGGCTACTGGGGACAGCATGGGGCACGCCCACGATCGCGCACGGGAGCGCGCCAAAGCGCAGCACCGCAGCAGAGCAGCCGCCCAGACGTGAGCTTCATGTCCGGGCGGCAGAAATGTTTTAACTGCGCTGCTGTACCAGCGCAGCTTAATGAATCAACCCCACTGCTTTTATCTATATAAATAAAGCAGTAATATAACAGTAAAATTCAGCCTGGGTTCTCCTGTAAAGTAAGCTTAAGCCAAATTATTTGGCTGAGGAAATACTGATGATAACTAAACAGAGCTGTAAAGTTAAAACAGCAAATTTGTTTGTAGCTGAATAAAGAAGTTTTACATCAGACTGTTATTGCTGCGGTATAGTATTCACACTTAGAAATCCAGCCCTAAAACGGAAAATTAAAAATATGAAACTATGTTCTATGTTCCTAATGTTCTATTTACCATTAGTACTACACATACAATTAATTAATCTAACTTTATTTTTAGTTCAGGTTTTGTTTAGCACTAGTTCAGGCTCACATTTTGCTAATGCATTTTTAAAATATGGCCAATAATATTTTTACTGCAAAGTTTAATTCTTTCTTACAAGTAAATTGTGATGAGCTGGGGACCTATAAACTTTACAATTTATTTCCATCAGGCAACCCACTTAAACCGAATATTACAATCATCCAAAGTTTATCAGTACTAAGCAGAATCACTTTGATAGGCTTTCAACCCCAGCCACAGAACACATGGCAACACGTTCTGTTGTATTGCCTACTTTGGTGAACAGTCTCTTGCGTATCTCCTGATTCCCCCTATGCGCTTTGTCACAGTTGACTTATTCAGCCCCCGATGGGGAAGTGTTCCTGAATCCAAATAACATAGATAAAAGATCGTGTAATATGCCAGAGACAATGAACTCTGCGGTGAGTGCATTCACGAGGGGGGAGAGTTGCAGTCTATACCTTCCTTGGTGGTAGCACATCCCACTAAAGTGAAACACTGGGTGATTTTTACAAGAGAGTCTAAGCAATACTTAGCACCATATGCAAACTTTTTAATGTTATTTCAGGGCATCCTTTTCTCCTGAAGTGGTGTAGTTGGATGAAGAGGCGCAGCTCATTGTGTCAATGTTGGTAAATGCAAAAGAGAGAGCAGGCTCTAATGCTTGCTCATTCCTCACCTTAATAGAATCCTGCTCAACTTGTAGGCAGAAGCAACTTCACAATGAAAGGATGCAATGCATACCCTGACCACTGGATGTCATGAAAGGCACACGCCTGTGTGGCCTATCACCAGAACCAGTGCTTGCCCTGTTCCTCAGCAGAGAACTGAGCTGCTTATCTTTAGACTGATTGGATAAAATTGCCACCCAAGCAGATAATTTCAGGTGGCATTTATCCCTGTCTGTATGCACATGATGATGCTGTAATGGCTGGACAATTCAGAGTCACATTCAACCCACCTTAGTTATAGACATATATAAAAGTTACCAAATAATTTATTAGGCAACCAAAAAGCAGAAATTACTCCTGGGTATATTTTTCAAAATATATGATTTTTTTCACACTGATTTAATAATTGCAAGACGTTATAAATCAGGATGATACCATTTATTGGCTAACTAAAAATGAATTAATAATTGTTACTGATAGCTATATATTTATGTATGCAGCTATATATTTCTCTCTCTCTCTTTTTTTTAATATGTAGCATGCTCAGGATTAGTGGCATTGTAGATGTGATTAAATGTGATATGCTATTTGATTTCTGAGAGTTTGTTTCAGTTACATTAAAGCAGTCTACCACCTATGCATCAAGTTGTTATATGATGTGGTTTACCAGTGGCGGCTAGAACACTTTTCTAAGGAAGGAATACTTGTAACATCAAAGCGTAATGAGACATTAGCTCTTTTCTCTCTAGCTCATGACCTGAAAGCATTGCAAGAGAAAATATGCTTTTTAAAAGAAAGCCAGCCTAGATTGGGGATATTTTACTCCCGGTGGAATAATAGGTTTGAAAGGTAATCTAAAAATTTGTATCTTTGTTAGCAGTGCTTTTCTTACTGAACATTATGTACGTTGAGACTAAAACTCCTGCTTTGAACTAATAAGGTCTGAAAGGAAGAAAAACACTTTCAAGATACAGCTTTTATTTGGTTAAGCTCATCGGGCCGGGAACGCAAGATTGGAGTATGCTTTAATGTGCCTCCTCCCTAGTTTTTATGTAGGCCCATTCTGTAACCCTCATAAATTGACAAAACAAACTTGGCATGGTTGTCTATTTCACCCATTAACGTTATTAAGTGAAGTAAATGCTTGTAATAGAGCCAAAAGCTATTTGAAAGAAGTGGCAGTCCTTTCACACCTGTCCCGGCCTTTCATTACTTCTGAAGTACAATGATATTAGTCTACTAGTTGCTAGAGAGGTAACAATGAAATGAGGTTTCAAATAGGAATCATGCCACAAACAAGGCATATATCATGGGAGATTAGTAAAGTACAATTTAAAGATAATTATTTCAAATCACCATAAAATAAAGGTACACTTTCTTGTATAATATATTATAAATACTTTTATCTTGTTTCTTTTATTTCAACATGTTCTTGATAGTGAGTAAAAGTGTGGTTTGGTTCATGCCTTTTTTTCTATCTTGCATTACACGTGAGACAAAGTATTATGCTAGAGCAGTCATTTGTTATGAAGAGGTTTTGGCACAATGTATGATAAACAATTACAGACAGACAATTACATAAATCTTATGTTATTAGTGAATGGGGTGCCACCTAGCAACAGCTGATGGCTTAGTGACATCATTGACATTAGTATAGTATTATTATGTGATTGATCCAATTCCTAGACAAGCAAAGCTAAAAAAACTCAAGATAGAAACGGAAACAGTTAATTGTTCAAGGAGAACCTTAAAGGACAACTATCAAAGTTAACTAAAATTCTAAAGGCCACATATATTTCCAGTAATTACTAGAAAATAGCAATACAAATGTTTTTTTTTCTTTATCTTTTCATTTTTTATGTAGAAGGACAGGTCGCTACAACCACTCCACTCCTGGTAGTCAGGAGCAGGACACCAACAAGCCACGTGTAAAGTTAGAAAAAAGAATCCCACTGCACTGAACATGGAATAAAAGTCCGATTTTTATATCAGCATAAGTGGACAAACAGCACATACAGCTCACGTGTATCAGAGCAAACACATGGCTCCTTAGTCATAGCTAAGACTAAGACTAAAACAATATATATAAAAGATAGAAATCCTGTACAAAAATAGGCTGCACTGCCAGATAAATATAATTACATCATCTTTATTCAAAAAACACTTAGACAGAAATCATTAAAACCATTTAAAAAGAGTGTGCATTGCACAACACAAACAACCCTCCATGACACAACGTGATGTGGGAGGAGATAATCTACAATAATAGTGCCTCACCTCTCATCAATAAACAGTAACCCTTATGCTGTGCAATCTCTTTTTGGGTTCAATAAAGATCCCAACATAGAGTAAATAGGTCCCGGATCCAAGGGATGAGTAAAGTGCTAATGCATACATACAAACAGTATTATTCCCAGTGTATGAAAAACAGTGAATGATAGAAAGTGTGAGGAGTTTGTATATGCTCACAAACATTAGATATTGAAATGAACATTGCATGTAGGGAAGGGGGATGCAGGGGGTGATATACATACATATTCCCAGGACAGGATCCCATGTAAGATTACCAGCAGCAGTAAATGGAGGGCAGAGGGAGGCACGCTAATCACTCCATGCGTGGCATGGTCCAGGTGACCACTTCGGTCACGTGGACCACACCACGCGTGGAGCGTTCAGCGTGCCTCCCTCTATATTGTTTTGGATCTTTTTGATCCTGGGGCTTGCACGCCACACTTTCTCCTGGAGTGCGGATTTATCTCTTTAAATATTCTAAGACTAAAGGTAGCCATACACTGGTCGATTTGCCAACAGATTCGACCAACAGATAGATCCCTCTCTGATCGAATCTGATCAGAAAGGGATCGTATGGCTACCTTTACTGCAAACAGATTGTGAACCGATTTCAGCCTGAAACCGTTCACAATCTGTTGTGGTGGTGGTGGTGGTGGTGCTGCCACCGCTCCCCCCCGCCGAGTACATTACCTGCTCGCCGGCGCGACTGCCCCCGGTCACCGCTACTCCGTCTCCGCTCTGGTCTCCAGGTCCGGCATGCTTTACTTCTTCCTGCCCGGCAGGAAGTTTAACCACTTGAGGACCTAGGGCTTTCTACCCCTTAAGGACCGGCCACTTTTTTTCCATTCAGACCACTGCAGCTTTCACGGTTTATTGCTCGCTCATACAACCTACCACGTAAATGAATTTTGGCTCCTTTTCTTGTCACTAATAAAGCTTTCTTTTGGTGCTATTTGATTGCTCCTGCGATTTTTACTTTTTATTATATTCATCAAAAAAGACATGAATTTTGGCAAAAAAATGATTTTTTTAACTTTCTGTGCTGACATTTTTCAAATAAAGTAAAATTTCTGTATACATGCAGCGCGAAAAATGTGGACAAACATGTTTTTGATAAAAAAAAAACCCATTCAGTGTATATTTATTGGTTTGGGTAAAAGTTATAGCGTTTACAAACTATGGTGCAAAAAGTGAATTTTCCCATTTTCAAGCATCTCTGACTTTTCTGACCCCCTGTCATGTTTCATGAGGGGCTAGAATTCCAGGATAGTATAAATACCCCCCAAATGACCCCATTTTGGAAAGAAGACATCCCAAAGTATTCACTGAGAGGCATAGTGAGTTCATAGAAGATATTATTTTTTGTCACAAAGAGCGGAAAATGACACTTTGTGAGAAAAAAAAAAAAAAAGTTTCCATTTCTTCTAACTTGCGACATAAAAAAATGAAATCTGCCACGGACTCACCATGCCCCTCTCTGAATACCTTGAAGGGTCTACTTTCCAAAATGGGGTCATTTGTGGGGTGTGTTTACTGTCCTGACATTTTGGGGGGTGCTAAATTGTAAGCACCCCTGTAAAGCCTAAAGGTGCTCATTGGACTTTGGACCCCTTAGCGCAGTTAGGCTGCAAAAAAGTGCCACACATGTGGTATTGCCGTACTCAGGAGAAGTAGTATAATGTGTTTTGGGGTGTATTTTTACACATACCCATGCTGGGTGGGAGAAATATCTCTGTAAATGACAATTTGTTAATTTTTTTACACACAATTGTCCATTTACAGAGATCTTTCTCCCACTCAGCATGGGTATGTGTAAAAATACACCACAAAACACATTATACTACTTCTCCTGAGTACGGCGATACCACATGTGTGGCACTTTTTTGCACCCTAACTGCGCTAAAGGGTCCAAAGTCCAATGAGTACCTTTAGGATTTCACAGGTCATTTTGAGAAATTTCGTTTCAAGACTACTTCTCACGGTTTAGGGCCCCTAAAATGCCAGGGCAGTATAGGAACCCCACAAATGACCCTATTTTAGAAAGAAGACACCCAAAGGTATTCCGTTAGGAGTATGGTGAGTTCATAGAAGATTTTATTTTTTGTCAAAAGTTAGCGGAAAATGACACTTTGTGAAAAAACACAATTAAAATCAATTTCCGCTAACTTGTGACAAAAAAATAAAATCTTCTATGAACTCGCCATACTACTAACGGAATACCTTGGGGTGTCTTCTTTCTAAAATGGGGTCATTTGTGGGGTTCCTATACTGCTCTGGCATTTTAGGGGCCCTAAACCGTGAGGAGTAGTCTTGAAACGAAATTTCTCAAAAATGACCTGTGAAATCCTAAAGGTACTCATTGGACTTTGGGCCCTTTAGCGCAGTTAGGGTGCAAAAAAGTGCCACACATGTGGTATCGCCATACTCGGGAGAAGTAGTACAATGTGTTTTGGGGTGTATTTTTACACATACCCATGCTGGGTGGGAGAAATACCTCTGTAAATGGACAATTGTGTGTAAAAAAAATCAAAAGATTGTCATTTACAGAGGTATTTCTCCCACCCAGCATGGGTATGTGTAAAAATACACCCAAAACACATTATACTACTTCTCCCGAGTACGGCGATACCACATGTGTGGCACTTTTTTGCACCCTAACTGCACTAAGGGGCCCAAAGTCCAATGAGTACCTTTAGGATTTCACAGGTCATTTTTGTTTCAAGACTACTCCTCGCGGTTTAGGGCCCCTAAAATGCCAGGGCAGTATAGGAACCCCACTAATGACCCCATTTTAGAAGGAAGACACCCCAAGGTATTCCGTTAGGAGTATGGTGAGTTCATAGAAGTTTTTTATTTTTTTGTCACAAGTTAGCGGAAATTGATTTTAATAGTTTTTTTTCACAAAGTGTCATTTTCCGCTAACTTGTGACAAAAAATAAAATCTTCTATGAACTCACCATACTCCGTACGGAATACCTTTGGGTGTCTTCTTTCTAGAATGGGGTCATTTGTGGGGTTCCTATACTGCCCTGGCATTTTAGGGGCCCTAAACCGTGAGGAGTAGTCTTGAAACCAAATGTCGCAAAATGACCTGTGAAATCCTAAAGGTACTCATTGGACTTTGGGCCCCTTAGCGTACTTAGGGTGTAAAAAAGTGCCACACATGTGGTACCGCCGTACTCAGGAGAAGTAGTATAATGTGTTTTGGGGTGTATTTTTACACATACCCATGCTAAGTGGGAGAAATATCTCTGTAAATGACAATTGTTTGATTTTTTTTACACACAATTGTCCATTTACATAGAAATTTCTCCCACCCAGCATGGGTATGTGTAAAAATACACCCCAAAACACATTATACTACTTTTCCTGAGTACGGCGGTACCACATGTGTGACACTTTTTTGCAGCCTAGGTGCGCTAAGGGGCCCAACGTCCTATTCACAGGTCATTTTGAGGCATTTGTTTTCTAGACTACTCCTCGCGGTTTAGGGCCCCTAAAATGCCAGGGCAGTATAGGAACCCCACAAGTGACCCCATTTTAGAAAGAAGACACCCCAAGGTATTCTGTTAGGTGTATGACGAGTTCATAGAAGATTTTATTTTTTTGTCAAAAGTTAGCGGAAAGTGACACTTTGTGGAAAAAAACCAATAAAAATCAATTTCCGCTAACTTTTGACAAAAAATAAAATCTTCTATGAACTCGTCATACACCTAACAGAATACCTTGGGGTGTCTTTTTTTCTAAAATGGGGACACTTGTGGGGTTCCTATACCGCCCTGGCATTTTACGGGCCCAAAACCGTGAGTAGTCTGGAAACCAAATGTCTCAAAATGACTGTTCAGGGGTATAAGCATCTGCAAATTTTGATGACAGGTGGTCTATGAGGGGGCGAATTTTGTGGAACCGGTCATAAGCAGGGTGGCCTTTTAGATGACAGGTTGTATTGGGCCTGATCTGATGGATAGGAGTGCTAGGGGGGTGACAGGAGGTGATTGATGGGTGTCTCAGGGGGTGGTTAGAGGGAAAAATAGATGCAATCAATGCACTGGGGAGGTGATCGGAAGGGGGTCTGAGGGGGATCTGAGGGTTTGGCCGAGTGATCAGGAGCCCACACGGGGCAAATTAGGGCCTGATCTGATGGGTAGGGGTGCTAGGGGGTGACAGGAGGTGATTGATGGGTGTCTCAAGGTGTGATTAGAGGGGGGAATAGATGCAAGCAATGCACTGGCGAGGTGATCAGGGCTGGGGTCTGAGGGCATTCTGAGGGTGTGGGCGGGTGATTGAGTGCCCTAGGGGCAGATAGGGGTCTAATCTGATAGGTAGCAGTGACAGGGGGTGATTGATGGGTAATTAGTGGGTGTTTAGGGTAGAGAACAGATGTAAACACTGCACTTGGGAGGTGATCGGACGTCGGATCTGCGAGCGATCTATTGGTGTGGGTGGGTGATCAGATTGCCCGCAAGGGGCAGGTTAGGGGCTGATTGATGGGTGGCAGTGACAGCGGGTGATTGATGGGTGGCAGTGACAGGGGGTGATTGATGGGTGGCAGTGACAGGGGGTGATTGATGGGTGATTGATAGGTGATTGACAGGTGATTGACAGGTAATCAGTGGGTTATTACAGGGGAGAACAGATGTAAATATTGCACTGGCGAATTGATAAGGGGGGGTCTGAGGGTAATCTGAGCGTGTAGGCGGGTGATTGGGTGCCCGCAAGGGGCAGATTAGGGTCTGATCTGATGGGTAACAGTGACAGGTGGTGATAGGGGGTGATTGATGGGTGATTGATGGGTAATTAGTGGGTGTTTAGAGGAGAGTAAACGCTGCGCTTGGGTGGTGATCTGATGTCGGATCTGCGAGCGATCTATTGGTGTGGGTGGGTAATCAGATTGCCCGCAAGGGGCAGGTTAGGGGCTGATTGTTGGGTGGCAGTGACAGGGGGTGACAGGGGGTGATTGATGGGTAATAGGTGATTGGCAGGTGATTGACAGGTGATCAGTGGGTTATTACAGGGAAGGATAGATGTAAATAATGCCCTGGCGAATTGATAAGGGGGGGGTCTGAGGGTAATCTGAGCGTGTAGGCGGGTGATTGGGTGCCCGCAAGGGGCAGATTAGGGTCTGATCTGATAGGTAACAGTGATAGGGGGTGATTGATGGGTGATTGATGGGTAATTAGTGGGTGTTTAGAGAAGATAACAGATGTAAACAATACATTTGGGAGGTAATCTGACGGCGGGTTTGCGGGCGATCTAATGGTGTGGGTGGGTGATCAGATTGCCCGCAAGGGGCAGGTTAGGGGCTGATTGATGGGTGGCAGTGACAGGGGGTGATTGATGGGTGACAGGTGATTGACAGGTGATCAGTGGGTTATTACAGGGAAGAACAGATGTAATGAATGCACTGGTGAATTGATAAGGGGGGGTCTGAGGGCAATCTGAGCGTGTGGGCGGGTGATTGGATGCCCGCAAGGGGCAGATTAGGGTCTGATCTGATAGGTAAAAGTGACAGGTGGTGATAGGGGGTGATTGATGGGTGATTGATGGGTAATTAGTGTGTGTTTAGAGGAGAGAATAGATGTAAACAATGGATTTGGGAGGTGATCTGATGTCGGATCTGCGGGCGATCTATTGGTGTGGGGGGGTGATCAGATTGCCCGCAAGGGGCAGGTTAGGGGCTGATTGATGGGTGGCAGTGACAGGGGGTGATTGATGGGTGATTGATGGGTGATTGACGGGTGATTGACAGGTGATTGACAGGTGATTGACAGGTGATCAGGGGGGATAGATGCATACAGTGCATGGGGGGGGGGGGGGTCTGGGGGGGGGTCTGGGGAGAATCTGGGGGGTGGGGGGTGATCAGGAGGGAGCAGGGGGCAGGGGGGGTATAAAAAAAAAATAGCGTTGACAGATAGTGACAGGGAGTGATTGATGGGTAATCAGGGGGGTGATTGGGTGCAAACAGGGGTCTGGGGGGTGGGCAGGGGGGGTCTGATGGGTGCTGTGGGCGATCTGGGGCGGGGGGGGGAGAAAATCAGTGTGCTTGGTGCAGACTAGGGTGGCTGCAGCCTGCCCTGGTGGTCCCTCGGACACTGGGACCACCAGGGCAGGAGGCAGCCTGTATAATACACTTTGTAAACATTACAAAGTGTATTATACACTTTGTATGCGGCGATCGTCGGGTTAACATCCCGCCGGCGCTTCCGTATGGCCGGCGGGATGTTGCGGCAAGTGAGCGGCGACAGGCGGAGGCGGAGGATCGCGTCACGGATGACGCGATCGCTCCGCCCATGCCAAAACAAGGACCGCCGCCATTTGTCAATACGGCGGTCCTTGCGGCGTCTGCTTCCCGGCCGCCATTTGTCTATACGGCGGTCGGGAAGTAGTTAAACAGTAGAGCGCCCTCTACTGTTTAAACTTCCTGCCGGGCTAGAAGAAGTGAAGCATGCCGGACCCGGAGACCAGACCAGCGCGGAGACGGAGCAGCGGTGACCGGGGGCAGTCATGCCGGCGGAGCAGGTAATGTATGCGGGCTCTATTGCGTTGGTCGTCGGGCACTCGAACGCCGCTAGCGACGCGCTCCCTACCCGCGGGCGATCGACGGTAATTTTCCGCACTGAGCGATCGACGGGATCGGACGAAATGGATCGAAATTCGGCGTGTTGCGAGAACAATGTGACAGCAGATTCCATCCCAGTGATCGAATCTGCTGTCGATCTGGCGGGAATCGGCCTAGTGTATGGCCAGCTTAAGACTAAGGAGCCATGTGTTTACTCCAATACGCGTGAGCTGTATTTGCTGTTTGTCCACTTATGCTGAAATAAAAATTTGACTTTTTTTCCATGGTCGGTGTAGCTGGATTCTTTTTTCTAACTTATCATTTTTTATGGGAAGAAAATATGACATTTACAGAGAACAATTTTCACTGTGGGCATGACTATAGACGACTGTGTCCAGAACATCTAGTGTACAGTCCTCACTGTCTGTAATCCTGTGACTTCAGAAAGATAGAAAGAAATATAGTATCAAATAGTGTGTAAATAAATCATCAGCTGCTTCTGTGTCTCACTGCCACATGCAGGGTAAAGTAAACAGAGATTGCAGCCAGGAAGAGCTCATTCTGAATGGTGGGTGTAAACATCCAAGTACAGGAATAAAGTAAAACACCTTCTTTTCAGATCCTCTCTCTGTAGCTGAAAAATCTCTCAGTTGTTCTCATATGATCTGTGAGAATGCAGTGTGTGTGTGTGGGCAGGGCAGAAACAAACAGTAAATCTTTCCTCTGTGAATAATGGCAGGGGAGTGGCACTTATCCACATGGTACAGTCCTGCAATCCATCGTTGACTTTGTTACAAAAGTTGATACACAAGGTAATCCTTTCACAAAGAGACTTCTCAAAAGCTTTCTATTATTACTGGCTAAAAGCTCAAATGTATGTGGGGTTTTCAGAATGACAGTTTCCTTGGGTGAAGATAAATCAGAAGTATTAATAACCCCCCCAAAAAGTCAAGTATGATAACTAATAAAGAAAAGAGAATAGTACAAGACCAAATGTAGAAACGTTTTCTGAGAAGTGAAAATTAATTGAGCAGGGAGGCAGGACAACCTCTTTTTTGCAGCTTAAGTTTTGAATATGTAGTGTATGATTGTAGCTCTGTCTGGCATTTGTTGTATAGGACAAAATTAGCAATTTACCAGTTTGTATTTTTTTGGCCACAAGGCAGAGTCATTGGTCTAACTTTCCACCCTTTCCCACCATTTTCCCTGCTGTGCTTTATTTCCTGATCAAACAAATAGCTCCTCACAACACCAGCAGTGAATACATTTCCATGCCCCCGAGGATTGGGTGATTATATATGGCAGAGATTGTCTGCATGCTCCCATGTGACCTCAGAAGGGGTAGGCTGAAAGTCCAGTGCACGGCAATGGTGAACATGGGCGACCAATGTGTACAGCTAATGGAGGTTAGTAATTAAAATATTTATATTGGTACTGGAGGCTTGGCCTAATTGTTACTGTTTGTGGCCTCTAACAAAGCCTTCTGCATCTGTTCTGATGCCTGCTTAGTTTTTGGGGCAAAGGGCACTTCAAGGGTCTTCTGTCTCTTCTCTAAGGGTGGCCACTAACGATCCAATCTTTTTCATCCAATCTTACCAAATCTATGAAGTAGAAGAGTAAACTGACTGAATATGTTGAATAGATACTATAGGCAGTCCCTTACATTACATAGAAATGGTAAGATTGGATAAAAAAGATTGGATCATTAGTGGCCACCATAAGATTTGCCTATTTAAAAAAGCATAATATGAGTTTAGGTTCACTTCAGTTATATCTAGTTAAGATTCTGAGCTCCTCTGAGAGACTGTTAAAGACATCAATATGCATTATATAAAGCAACACAGAAGATGCCAGTATTATATACATTCATAACAATATTAATAAAAATAGGAAAAACAATTAAAGAGGTTTAATTTGAACCCTTGCATATAATATGAGAAACTTGAGGGTCAAAAAATCATATGACCTTAAAGTTGAGAGCATTTTTTTACCAATTTAATCATTTTTAACTAGATGATCAATTTAGATTATTTTGTGAGTGTATTAAAATTCATTTTTTAAGAAGATTGCTTGCGTTTGCTGCTAGCATTGGAGTAATCTTATCCAGTGATAAGTTGTAGAGGCAAGAGCGCCAAAAAGAGAAGTGCTTGGTTGTTGGATTTTTAAGCAGTGATCACGGCAGCAGGACATACATAATCCTGTATGATTTATTGCACTTTAATCACAAAGCTCTGACATGTCGACATATGTGCAGAGAGAGTGACACCAGGCATTACAACTGTGTGTCTGAAAATTGGCCATGAAGCTGAAGCACATAAGCAGGGTGGTTATTTCATTTTTATTTAATGTTACATTTAATTCATTAGCTGACTTGCATGCAATAATATTTATACCATATGTGGACTGTCCCTGTTGACCTTTTCCTTGTACTTAAGAGTGATAAAAAAATCTTAAAATTAAACTTTGACCAGAAATGCTATAGTATTCAATAAGATGTAAGATTTTAAAACTAGCCATACACTTAAAGATTGTCATTGGATGTGGCAAAATGATCAACCCTTCTCTGATCAGAATCTGATCAGAGACAGGGATCTATTCCTACCACACACAGCACATCAATATTCAATGTTTTTCAGCAGGAAATTCAATAAAAATTGTTGCTGCACTGTTGATTATTGATAATAGTAATTAATTCGCAATTTTGCATAATTACACACACATTTTGCATAATCATAATTTCCCATCGTAATTTGCAATTATGATGCAAAATTGTAATTTGAAATTTCAGGAAAATTCGTAACTAATTTTGCATGTAAACATAATCCCTCCTTAATTGTGCATAATCACGCACAATTTTCACATAGTCATAATTATGATGCGAAATCATAATGCAGAATTTCAGGAAAATTCATAAGTAATTTCGCATGTAAACGTAATCCATCCTTAATTTTGCGTAATTACGCAACATTTCACATAGTTTTATACCAAGTAGTGGTTTATAGCAGATACTGAACAAGTCAAAAACAGAAATTTTCCAAAAGAACTTGTTGCTTTTGAGATAATTGATTTTCAAAATGCAAAGGAAAAACGTTTTTTAAAATCATTTTTCTGAGTTTAAAAAACATTTGCATTTTCAAAATCAATTATCTCAAAACTAGTTAATGATTTTTTTAACATTTTTTTGTGTGCCCTTTGATCTCCTTGACATACGTAGCAATTTTGGTGATGATAGCATGTATGGGGGCTTTGCTATTAAGAGAGTGGTGGAAACTCCAGGAATTGAATGGGAAAATCAATAAGTGTATGGTCCCCATTAGTTCTGTTGTGTACATATACAGTTGCCTCACGATTAGCATGTTCTACCCAAAGGACCTGGTTTATCAAGACAAGTACACTACAAATTGGTTCTTCTTTATCCACTACTAATGACAACTGTATAACTCTAGTCAAAACTATTTTTCTTTAGTTTTACATACAAGTGAAGAGTTCCCACCATCAGCTGCTTCAGCGTAGATGCACTTTGCTTCTCTGTGGTTGGATGTTCCTCAAGGGTCAAAAAATTCCTCACAACCCAACGGCAGTCAACTGCCCATCTCCAAATTGTACTGACCTGTCTCCTATAACCTTATAGGTAAACCCAAGGAGAAGGACCTGGTAACAAGCCCACTCTAGAGAGTCTGTTCCTCAGTAGGGTTACTGGCCTAGTGGCCTATCAGTACTTGCAAAACTAGGAAACACCTGAAGATCACTTAAAACCCCACCTTAGGTTAGCTCATTCCTTCCACAGGTTTCAATGATAACATAAGTATCACTTTATTTGAAGCTAAACATATTTGTAAAAAGCTAAATGTTTGGGTGGAATTCCACTTTAACCTATTTCTTGGAACAAAAGTTGCAAATAGACAATGACGCTAGGGGATGGACTCAGTTGACCACTGATAGTCTATAAGTCTAACAGTGACAGTTGGCCTTATTTGAATGCAGAAGCTAATAAGAAAAAAAAATGCTTCCTGCAATTTCTTCTGCAAACAGGTTCTCTTTGCACTGTGCAACTGAATATGTCCAACAATTTGTCCAACCACATAATGTTGTATGCAACTACAAAATGCCTGTTTAATACACAATATAAAAAATAATGGAATCATATTACTCTTACTTCCAATTAGAAAATGTGCCCATACCTTGCTATAATGTGTCGTGCTTATCAACATATCCATCTATTAAAGAGTTTTCTTGATCAGAAGTGTAACTTCAGCATTTTTCCTGTTTGTTTGCCTACATTCCGAGCTTAATGCAATTGCTTATTTCTTTTTCTAGGTACAATCTGCAAGTTAAGCAATTTATATCATTTACCTGTACTGTTTTATATGATAATAGTAAGCTAACTGCAATCTGCTCATCAGCGTCTTTAGCATATGACATACAATTTTTATGAGTGAGAATGATAATTAGAAGCAGCCATATTGTAATCATGGAATTCATACACTGATCACATACTGCACCAGAATTGGTGTTGCTGATGCAGTATTACAGTATCCATCTTCTTTAGCATATTGTAGGAAACTAATTTGTATTGTTTACACAGACATTCCATAGGTAATTTTCATTCTCTTGGCACTTCCAGAATATGTAATATACAGAAATGTAAAGATACAGTGGGATGCATTTAAACAGCTATTAGGCAGCCGTTTTAGCACACAAAGAGGATGATTTACTAATGCACAGTCTTTATGTATGCCAAAAAAAAAAAGAAAAAAGGCATATGCATATTTACAAAGTAAAAACAAGCCACACATGTGCTCAGCATGCAGGTGGCTAAGGCTATATGGGAATCCACTAAACTGAATCCTTGCCATCTGCAGTGGTGACAGCAACTGCCTGCTTAAGACCAGGCACAGTTGTTGCACCGACTTAGCTATAATGTGCAAGGATGTGTTCTAAACATTCTCCCTTACATTTTTCTCGAGCACAT
This sequence comes from Hyperolius riggenbachi, assembly GCF_040937935.1. NCBI lineage: Eukaryota > Metazoa > Chordata > Amphibia > Anura > Hyperoliidae > Hyperolius > Hyperolius riggenbachi. Next base: position 261,126,553 of record NC_090649.1, read on the forward strand.
CTTCAATAAAAACAATATATATATATATATATATATATATATATATATATATATATATATATATATATATATATATATATATATACATATACAGTGGTGTGAAAAACTATTTGCCCCCTTCCTGATTTCTTATTCTTTTGCATGTTTGTCACACTTAAATGTTTCTGCTCATCAAAAACTGTTAACTATTAGTCAAAGATAACATAATTGAACACAAAATGCAGTTTTAAATGATGGTTTTTATTATTTAGTGAGAAAAATAACTCAAAACCTACATGGCCCTATGTGAAAAAGAAATTGCCCCCTGAACCTAATAACTGGTTGGGCCACCCTTAGCAGCAATAACTGCAATCAAGCATTTGCGATAACTTGCAACAAGTCTTTTACAGCGCTCTGGAGGAATTTTGGCCCACTCATCTTTGCAGAATTGTTGTAATTCAGCATTATTTGAGGGTTTTCTAGCATGAACCACCTTTTTAAGGTCATGCCACAACATCTCAATAGGATTCAGGTCAGGGCTTTGACTAGGCCACTCCAAAGTCTTCATTTTGTGTTTCTTCAGCCATTCAGAGGTGGATTTGCTGGTGTATTTTGGGTCATTGTCCTGCTGCAGCACCCAAGATCGCTTCAGCTTGAGTTGATGAACAGATGGCCGGACATTCTCCTTCAGGATTTTTTGGTAGACAGTAGAATTCATGGTTTCATCTATCACAGCAAGCCTTCCAGGTCCTGAAGCAGCAAAACAACCCCAGACCATCACACTACCACCACCATATTTTACTGTTGGTATGATGTTCTTTTGCCGAAATGCTGTGTTACTTCTACGCCAGATGTAATGGGACACGCACCTTCCAAAAAGTTCAACTTTTGTCTCGGCGGTCCACAAGGTATTTTCCCACAAGTCTTGGCAATCATTGAGATGTTTTTTTTAGCAAAATTGAGACGAGCCTTACTGTTCTTTTTGCTTAAAAGTGGTTTGCGCCTTGGATATCTGCCATGCAGGCCGTTTTTGCCCAGTCTCTTTCTTATGGTGGAGTTGTGAACACTGATCTTAATTGAGGCAAGTGAGGCCTGCAGTTCTTTAGATGTTGTCCTGGGGTCTTTTGTGGCCTCTCGGATGAGTTTTCTCTGCGCTCTTGGGGTAATTTTGGTCGGCCGGCCACTCCTGGGAAGGTTCATCACTGTTTCATGTTTTTTGTGGATAATGGCTTTCACTGTGGTTCGCTGGAGTCCCAAAGCTTTAGAAATGGCTTTATAACCTTTACCAAACTGATAGATCTCAATTACAGTACTTTTGTTCTCATTTGTTCCTGAATTTCTTTGGATCTTGGCATGATGTCTAGCTTTTGAGGTGCTTTTGGTCTACTTCTCTGTGTCAGATAGCTCCTATTTAAGTGATTTCTTGATTGAAACAGGTGTGGCAGTAATCAGGCCTGGGGGTGACTACAGAAATTGAACTCAGGTGTGAAACCACAGTTTAGTTATTTTTTAACAAGGGGGGCAATCACTTTTTCACACAGGGCCATGTAGGTTTTGAGTTTTTTTTCCTCACTAAATAATAAAAACCATCATTTAAAACTGCAATTTGTGTTCAATTATGTTATCTTTGACTAATAGTTAATGGTTTTTGATGAGCAGAAACATTTAAGTGTGACAAACATGCAAAAGAATAAGAAATCAGGAAGGGGCAAATAGTTTTTCACACCACTGTATATATATATATATATATATATATATATATATATATATATATATATATATATATATATATATATATGTATACTTATTTTTCAGAGAGTATTCCCCCAGAGGCCATTAACCTGCAGCATAAGCACAAGTGCTTCTTCATCCTCCTCAAGTGACCTGCCTTTGCTCCAACCCTCCATGGGGTTCACTCAAGGAGGAGGAAGAGAGCTCCAGTGGGGACACGTAGGCAAGGTACAGCAGCTCTGGTATCAGTGCTGGTTAGGAAAAGGAGCACCCTATCTCGGGACACTATAGTAGAGCATCTCACTGGCTGGGGCGCTATAACTGGGTACACTACAGAAGAAACACATTGGTTGAAGACACTCTAGAGGACCTCTATAGCTGGGTACACTATCTGGGAGCACCATAACCTGGGGACATTGTAAAGGACAGCTATTACAAAGAACACTATGGGGTGGACTTTATTTGGGGACACTATTGAGGAACATGATACCTAGGGAAATGATGGTGGTGTAAGACTGCTCTGGTTGCTGTTCTTTATGATTGTTTAAAGAAAATATGTAGTAGAAGGAGGGTACCATAGTCTAGTTTCTGAGGTATTGTGAAACCCTGTGCTTAAAGAGAAAAGATACCCCTATACACAGCACCACTGCAGACCATATGTATCAATCAAAAAATATATTTTTATTTCAAGCTTTGCAAACACATATCAATGATACACAAAAATTTAAAAACATCTAAAAACAGCATAATATTGTATTTCCAGCCATATTCAACATAATGGGCCTGCTAGATATAATAATCTATTATGTTCAGTCTCAGTGAATGTACAACCTGTAACCACTGGGGGCTCAGAGAATGAGCCCCCTCGTGCATGAACCCGGGTTCAGTAAGAATTATAAAGTGCAAAAAATTGGAACCATGAAAGTGCATATAGTGCTACACAAACAAACAATCATTCAGCATATGCAATAACTGTGCAACCTATCAGACTAAAAGTGCAGTTTAAATACTGTCAGAGTCACTAATGACCAAGTGGAAGCAGCCTATTAGGATCTGCAAAGAAGAGAATAAGTAAAAGATACTTAGCCGGGTATGAAAAGAGAGGCAGGCAGACTGGCTTGGAAAGACGGAAGTATCCCCTCAGGACATAGCCCACATGCTCCGCGGTCGTCACTCCGCTTTGAAAGGTGAGGTTGTATCTTTTACTTATTCACTTCTTTGCAGATCCTAATAGGCTTCTTCCACTTGGTCATTAGTGACTCTGACAGTATTTAAACTGCACTTTTAGTCTGATAGGTTGCACAGTTATTGCATATGCTGAATGATTGTTTGTTTGTGTAGCACTATATGCACTTTTATGGTTCCAATTTTTTGCACTTTATAATTCTTACTGAACTTGGGTTCATCCACGAGGGGGCTCATTCTCTGAGCCCCCAGTGGTTACAGTTTGTACATCCACTGAGACTGAACATAATAGATTATTATATCTAGCAGGCCCATTATGTTGAATACGGCTGGAAATACAATATTATGCTGTTTTTAGATGTTTTTAAATTTTTGTGTATCATTGATATGTGTTTGCAAAGCTTGTAATAAAAATATATTTTTTTGATTGATACATTTGGTCTGCAGTGGTGCTGTGTATAGGGGTATCTTTTCTCTTTAAGTACTATGTATACATGCTCTACCCCAGCACACGCAGTTATTATTACTTGGGGTGCTGACAAACTCTTTTGTATTGTGTGAAACCCTGTTGGGAGTGCATGGTAGCCTGTGATATTTGAAGTCTAGCATCATGCTCAAAAACGAAAATGCCCAGCCTCTGATCTTCGTATATTTTATTTTAGTGACAAGACAATATACTCTGCAAAGTGCTGGGAAAGATGATGGCGCTATATAAATAGTAAATAATAATTTTACCACCAAGTCAAGTTTATTGTATCTTACCAGACTACTGTTTCTTTTTGCCAGATACCTTGGCCATGGGGCATCCTTTCTTGTCTGTGTGAAAAGAAATTGTGATTAGTTCATCATCCAGCAACCGTGAACTTTCTTCTAAGATATCTAAATAGGTAATGCCATCTATTATTTTTATACTACCATGTGGAACAGCAGTAGATTAGTTTGAGATCTTAAAATAGCTTCAACTTCAGATGAGTCAGATCAGCATTAAAGGAAAGGTCCAGTTTGACATTTTTTTTTATTTTCACATTAGATGTACAGTATGTAGAAATGTCCAGTATTTGCCTTAAATGTACTTTATTTTGAACGTCTTCTGTTGATTTTGATACTTTTGCCATTAGTAATAGTGATTGTGTTGTAGTTAGACTCATGGATTCTACTTCAATTTTAAAACTACTGTAGGGAAAATGTTTTTAATGCAGTTAGATAAAAGATTGTTGTGGTATACTTAATAGTTACGTATCCTTGCCCATTGGTATTGCAGCTGTACATAGATCCCTGGAAAAAGCATTGGATTTGGTCCAGTACACCAACAAGTGTAATGACTAACAGGAATTAACAAGCTAAATGTCAATGTTTTTGCCAGGGACCACTGTACAGCTGCAATATTATTTACTGCTGTAGGGGTCATCGGGGCTGGGTGCTGGATGGGAGGTACATTTCCCCGTTATTTGGACTGTGGTCCCTTTAAAAATGAGATGTTTACCTGGAAGGGAGTCCAGGTATTGTTTGGCAGCAAGCTAGTTGCTGCCTTTGTGGGGTTTTTTTTTCCAGGGCTGGACTCCTGGAATGGGAAGGAAGGAAAGGCGGGCCGTCCCATTCCACCCAGGTGCACACCTGGTTTTCTGTGGAGCTGAAGAAGGCTCTAACACATTTGCATATCAGGAAGCAGCTCACATGCAGTCAGGGTGGAGTTGATGTGGAGGAGCATGTGTGCTGCTGAGCTCCTGACAAGTCGGTCTGGGAGACATCGCTGAGAGAGCCAAACCATACTTTGGACTGCTGTTTGTATGGCTTTGACTTAAATGATCTGTATTTGAATAAGCTGGACTATTACTACTGCTATATGGACTACAAAAGCTGAAGTAAGCTTGCCATTTATTTTCCATTTATGCCGGTGAAAAGCTGTTATATTACTGCTGCAAAATAAACAGATTTTGTGTACAAGATGCGACCCCTCTAAGCTTCACACTGTCTAAATAAAAAAAGTGGAGCAGCCTCCCCTTCAAGTCTTGTATACTTGTAACCAGTGCAGGCTAATAAAGCCAGAATTTGGAGCCCAGGCAGAATGAGGCTATGCAACTTGAGCTATACCAACCCACATGGTCCATGACATGTGGGGTGCTGGAATAGTGGGGTGGCTCAGAGTCTTATAATGCAATCTGCAAATGTAAAGATTTTTTACTTACCCAGGGCTTTCTCCAGCCCCATAAGCACGGATGCGTCCCTTGCCATCCTCCCACAGTCCTCTATTTAGCGGCAATCATCCCCGGTAACTGGTTCAGTTGCATCAGGCTGGGTCTACGGCGCATGTGCGGGAGGCACATGCCAGAAGACCAGGACTGGACCCAACTGAGCCAGTTACCGGGGAGGAGGACTACCGGAGGATGGCGAGGGACGCATCTGTGCTTATGGGACTGGAGAAAGCCCCGGGTAAGTAAAAAACCTTTACATTTGCAGGTCTCTGGTACAATTTAAGGTTAGAAAATTAGTGTCACATGCAGAAAGTGTCATAATAAGACTTTGCAGAGCGCAAGATGGAAACCCCCATCATACACACACACACACACACACACACACACACACACACACACACACACACACACACACACACACACATACACACACACACACACACACACACACTTCATTCTTCAGCTCTGGCCAGCAAGGAAAGAGGCCAAAGTGCATTAGTGAAATATTATTATTGAGGTATATAGACACAGACTACACAGAACATTTATATTGCGTTTTTCTCCTTGCAGAGTCAAAGCACCAGAGCTGCAGCCACAAGGATACACTCTACAGGCCATAGCATTGTTAGGGAATTTTGCCCAAGGTCTCCTACTGAATAGTTGCTGGCTTACTATAACCTGGTCTCCTGTGTCAGAGGCAGAGCGCTTAACCACTACACTATCCAGCCACATATATACCGTGTTTCCCCGAAAATAACTTGCTAGGTCATATTTTCGAGGAGGGCTTACAATTTTGTTCCCCAGTGGCAGCCCCCAGTCCAGTAAAGCCCTTCCCTCCCTCCCTGATGTGCTGCCCTGGACTAGGTTCCCTCGGCTACAGAACGGCAGCCCCAGCCCAGTAAAACCCTTCCTTCCTTCCCATTCCCTCCCTCTGCAGAGTGGCGAGCGGAGCATTACAACAGAGGATACTCACCGGCTTCCGATGTACTGGTAGCAACAATAACTTCTCTCTTCAGCATGACGAGAGCCACGGTTGTCAGGATGCTGCTGAGGAAAGACGTTAACGCTGGCAAGTTGGAAGCCGGTGAGTTTCATCTACTGTAACGGTAATGCTCCGCTCGCGACTCTGCAAAAAAGCATGCTTGAAATATAAGACATGTCTTATTTTCCGGGGATTTTGTATTTTAGGGAGAAGATGGTAGAACTTGGCAGAGATGATATCAAATAAATGTAAGGTTAGTTCTGGTCTGCTTTAAACATTATTTAGTAAATGATTTTCAGCTTTTCATTAAAGAAAATGTTATGATTAATTTCACTTCATGTGCTCTTTTCACTGGTTTGAACTTTTCCAAATTCTCCACACAGTGCTTCAGTTCCTTCTTTTATCAAACATAATGCTGTTTTATTAGTCGACTACAAATACACTAATTTGGGAAAGAGATGCATTCAGCTCAAGGACATACATTAAGAAAAAAGTATCAACATTATAAATTAAAATAACTACATAAAAAATTACGTTAGTGCAAAAAGGCACAATATTCTCCACATTCCGATTTTAATTGTACTGCTATAAAAGTAGAAAGCCTGGATTATGTTCAGGAAAATGGATATTTTTTCCACTGTTTCTTCTATTGTTGAAACAGCGGCAGCCCTATTTGTATTTACATTCAGTCATTTATTGCCCATTAAAGAAGTAAAGCTATGTTAATGCAAGGGAAAAAAATCAATGGTACTCAGATCAGTTGCTGTGGGGAAACAGAGCAGCAGCTGGTTTGCAAACTGAAAGCCCACACAGATCAATGAAATTACAAGCTAAATCTGCTGATGCTCACAAACTGCTCCAGCATTGTGATGCCTAACCTTCTCAAGTTCAAGATCTGTGACATAACAGTTTCGCTTTTTGCGAAAGGATAAAAATGGGACTGCAATAGCATGAAGGCAATTTCAGTCAGGCACAGTATGTACACAAGTATCAAACGGAACCTTTTGTTGGAAAATTGCTGAGCTTTCTATCAATATTTAATAAGGATATTTTGCTAATAAACTTTAAAAATAAACAGTTCAGGCACAGATTGTATTAGGATAGGGAAAATAGACATTCCCTAGCCTCGAATTCACAATATAAAGCTTGGTTATAGGACCACAACTGAGTGTGTACTTAAAGAGGAACTGTAGTGAAAATAACATAATGAATGAAATTGTTTATTTTTTGCAATATTCATTTATAAATAGTTTTTTTTTAATTTTTGCTAATTGTAAAATCTTTTGTCACTTTAACTTACATTTTGAAATGTATCACAGGTAGCAACATCGTTAGTCCTGTCAGGTGATCTCTGCAGATTATTTGTTTACTGAGAGTTTTGAACCAAGTATAACATAAACTTAGTCTCCTAGAATGCTCTGGGAGGAGAATTCTGCATAACTAAATAGCCTAGGCTAAGTATCACTGGGAGGGTGGGGCTAAATTCCAATATACAGCAATATATAGATATATTCAGTTTTTCTTCATTGTTTCTCTATGGAGATCATTTTTTCATATTTTGTTTAACCACTTGACCACTGAGGGTTTTTTTACCCCTTTAGGACCAGAGCAATTTTCACCTGTCAGCGCTCCTCCCATTCTTTCACCAATAATTTAATCACAACTAATCACAATGAAATCATATATATATATTGTTTTTTTTCCCACCAATTAGGCTTTCTTTGGGTGGTACATTATGCTAAAAATTATTTTATTCTAAATGCATTGTAATTGAAATAATAAGAAAAAGAATGAAAAAAAAATCATTATTTTTCAGTTTTTGGCCATTATAGTGTTAAAATCAACCATTCTACTTTGGATAAAATCCACACATTTTATTTGCCCATTTGTCCCAGTTATTGCAATGTTTAAAACATTTCCCTAGTGCAATGTATCGTGCCAATATTTTATTTGGAAATAAAGGTGCATTTTTTCAGTTTTGCGTCCATCACTAATTACAAGCCTGTAAATTTAAAATTAACAGTAATATACCCTCTTGACATAAATATTAAAACATTTCAGTCCCTAAGGTAACTATTTATGTATTTTTTATGCCTTTTTTTTTTTTTTTTTTATAAAAAAAGTTTGGGTACTATGGGAGGGTGTGGGAGGGAAATAGTTAATTATAGAAGTCAGTGTTGGGATTTTCATTAAATAAAAGTGAATTTTGTTGTAATTTTTTCCGATTCACACACGTTAGTACGTGAATCGAAGTAATGCGTGACACTGCAACAGGAAGATACAATGAATGCAGGCATCTTATAGACGCCGGCGTTCATTGACTCAGGGACTTAGATAAATGAACTGTGTTCCCATTCATTCTTCTCCCTGCTAACAGTCATGGTAGTGTGCGCAGGAGCGAGCAGCGGCCGCTGCAGACACATTGTTAGGTTTGCAGGGAAACCTGTTGACCGCACCACTGAGGCAAGGGTTTCCCAGGGCGCAGGGTCTAAGTGACCACGGGTCTTCACCCGCGTCCCCCTAGTGGAAACGCTGGACTTTGCTGCCTAGTGCCCACCAGGTTGCACCCCAGTTTACCCCAACAGTGGTTTAGAGAACAGGCGACACTACAGTGTGGAGACTTAGATAATGCGTACCGTAGTCCAATAACAAGCCAGAGGTCGTGGGCAGGTAGCTGAGGATCGTAGTCGAGAGACAGGCCAGAGGTCGAGGCAGGCGGAGAACAATCTTGATCGGTGAGGCAGGCCAGGAGTCAGGGCAGGCAGAAAGCAAGCATAATCAGGAACAAGCCGAGGGTCAGGATACCAGAGATCAGGAGTAGTCAATAGCAAGCCGAGTCAGGAAACCAGAAGTCAATCAAAGTAAGCACACCAGGAACGCTGGCAACACAGGAACTAGCTGAAATGAACTGTCAGCACTTACTGCAGGGCGGAAGAGGCTTTTATAGGGGAAATCCTGTTTGGGCACGAGATTTGAATCTCGCGCATGCGCTGATGCGTGCAAACGTCCGCAATAGGAACGCGGACGCGTCCAGTACTGGAAATGTATCGTGCACGCGTACGTCTGGACGCAATAGCCCGTCGAGTCCACCCAGGAAGTAGACAGCAGACCCGATGTGCACCATGGGAACCCGGACGCCGCGGCCCAGCACGGTGAGTCTGACATTGCCCCCCCCCCCCATGGGCAGCCTCCGGATGCCCATTGGCCCAGGTTTTTCAGGATGTAACCGATGGAAATCCCTGATCAGTCTAGGGGAATGTACATTGGTTGCAGGTTCCCAGGAACTTTCCTCGATACCATAGCCTTTCCATTTGATCAGATATTGTAAAGATCTGCCCCGATTTCTACAATCCAAAATATTCTCCACTTCAAACTCTTCGGAACCATCCACATTTATAGGAGAAGGAGGTTGAAGAGATCTATTCTGAAAAGGATCTGGAAACAATCTTTTCAAACAAGATACGTGAAAAACCGGGTGCACCCTAATGGAGTCAGGTAATTGTAACTTAAAAGCAACTGAACTAATCTGATGAAGAATTGGGTAGGGACCAATGAATTTAGGACCAAGTTTCTTTGATGGACAATGCAGTTTCAAATTAGTTGTAGAGAGCCAGACCATATCACCTATTTTAAAATCAGGACTTTGTCTCCTTTTTTTATCTGCTGTGAGCTTCATCTGTCTCTGAGATTGGCTTAACACGTCTTGTAGGATACTAAAGTTCTGCACCAGGCCTGCTAATCTTTCCTGTATACTTGGAACTGTGGAACCGACACGTATATTTGGTAAAGAAGCTGGATGGAAAGCGTAGTTGGCATAAAAAGGAGTCTGCTTTGTCGAGGCGTGTATGGAATTATTGTAAGCGAATTCTGCAGAAAAAATGAAAGAGGACCAATCTTCTTGAGAAGCAGATGTAAAGCAGCGTAAGTATTGTTCTAATGTCTGATTAGTTCTCTCAGATTGCCCGTTAGACTGTGGATGATAACCATAGGTGAACGATAATGAGATCTTGAGTTTCTTGGCGAGCTCCTTCCAAAACTTAGAGGTAAACTGAACTCCGCGATCTGATACAATGTCAGAAGGTAGTCCATGAAGACGAACAACTTCTCTTAAAAAATAGTCAGCAGTGGTACTGGCATTAGGGATTCCTTTCAAGGGAATAAAATGTGCCATTTTTGTGAACTGATCCACAACTACAAAGATTGTTGTAAATCCATTGGAGAGAGGTAGGTCTGTAATAAAGTCCATGGTAATCATTTCCCAGGGACGGGAAGGTATCGGTAAAGGTGTAAGAAGACCCCATGGAAGCTGTCGTGGTCTTTTAGAACGGGCACAGATGGTACATGAACTCACAAAGTCTCTACAATCCTTTCTTAATTCTTCCCACCAAAAGTTCCGCTGCAGCAATTCTAAAGTTTTAGTTACTCCAAAGTGACCAGCTAGCGGATTGTCATGACAAAGTTGTAACACAGGGACTCGAAGTTCTTTTGGGACCACAATCTTTTCAGAGTTGAGTAATAGACCATCCTTATATTGGAAGGTGTCTGGGATTGGATCAGGATTCTTAGAGACCACTTCCTTTATCTGCTCAAGTAAATCGGGTTGGATCATCAAGAAATGCTGAGGTGAAAGGATGGTGTCATTATTGTCAGAAGCCGCTTGTTCATCAGGAAACATGCGAGATAAAGCATCTGCTTTGGTATTCTTGCTACCTGGTCTAAAGGTTAAGTGAAAATGGAAGCGAGCAAAGAACAGTGCCCAGCGAGCTTGATGGGGCCGCAAACGTTTCGCAGTTCTTAGGTACTCGAGGTTTCTGTGGTCGGTAAAGATGATAAAGGGTTCCGAAACTCCCTCCAACAAGTAACGCCACTCTTCTAAGGCTGCTTTAATGGCCAATAACTCTCTATCGGCCACATCATAATTTCTTTCTGATAGACTCAGCTTCCTGGAGAAGAATGCTACTGGATAAAGTAAATTTTTAGGGCCAAAGCGTTGTGAAAGCACAGCTCCAATTGCGTTCTCAGATGCGTCTACTTCAAGAATAAATTGACAAGATGGATCTGGATGTTTCAGAATGGATGCAGAAGTAAATACATTTTTCAACTTTTCAAAGGCTGTCTGTGCTTCAGGAGACCATTGGAACTTGAACTTGGTGCTGGTTAATTTAGTGATAGGTGCCACTACTGCCGAGAAATCTTTAATGAACCGTCTGTAAAAGTTGGCGAAGCCGATGAAGCGTTGTACTGCCTTTCTATCCTGCGGAACAGGCCAGTCAAGGATGGCTGAAACTTTACTCTTATCCATCTCGATTCCTTCTGATGAGATTTGGAAACCCAGAAATTGTATATTCTTCTTCTCGAATTCACATTTCTCTAATTTAACGTAAAGATTATGTGTTCTCAAACGACACAACACTTTCTTTACATGCTTTCTATGTTCTTCAAGGTTAGCAGAAAATATCAGTATGTCATCCAAGTAGACTGCCATAAATAAATCAAGATAGTCTCTGAATATGTCATTGACAAAATGCTGGAAAGTAGCAGGGGCATTGCACAGTCCAAACGGCATGACTAGATATTCAAAGTGGCCGTAGCGTGAACGGAATGCAGTCTTCCATTCGTCTCCTTGCCTGATGCGGATGAGATTGTAGGCTCCTCGGAGATCTAATTTTGTGAAGACTTTAGCAGTTCTCAGTCTTTGGAATAGATCAGGTAGCAAAGGAAGAGGATACCTGTTTTTCACCGTTATCTTATTCATTTCTCTGTAGTCCACACAGGGTCTTAAGGAACCATCCTTTTTTTCTACAAAGAAAATGCCCGCACCAGCGGGAGAAGTAGAGGGGCGTATGAATCCTTTGACCAAGTTTTCTTCAATATACTGTTTAAGTGTCTGAGATTCAGGCTCGGATAGGGGAAAAGTTGTTCCAAAAGAAATTTCAGCTCCTGGATAAAGTTCAATTGGGCAATCATAAATTCTGTGGGGAGGAAGACTGTCGGCAGACTTTTTGTCGAAGACATCTCCGTAATCTCGATATTCTGATGGAAGAAGGGTCTCCTTTTCAGGGCTGAGGCAGAACAGACGGCCCACTTCAGGAAGACAGAAACGTTGACAATATGATGAGGAAAAACTGACAGTCCTTGAACACCAATTGATGAGTGGGTTATGAGCCTGCAGCCAAGGGATACCTAAGATAATGGGAAACAGGGGAGATGGTAGCAGATCAAAGGTCAAATACTCCTGATGACCTCCAGGAGCGATCACCAGTAAAGGATAGGTCTCCTGAGTGACTGGACCAGAGATGATTGATGAACCGTCTGCTAATTGAATGGGTACGGGTTTGGTCTTCTTGCGAGTAGGAAGATTAAGTTGTTGTGCCAAGTGTAGATCCAGAAAACAAGAACATGCTCCAGAGTCAAGGATAGCTTCTATTTTCGTAGTTCCTCCTGGAACCTGTAATAAAAGAGATATAGACACATGAGCTGAGGAAGGCTGAGTGAATTCCAGGAGTTGATCAATTGAGCTTTCAGATCTACCTTTAGGTCTGGATTGGGCAATTCTGGCGATAATGTCCGGAAAGTCCACACTACATACACAGATTCAAAGAACGTCGTCGTTGTCGTTCATCCTCAGAGAGAGGTCCTCTGGCCAGACCAAGCTGCATAGGTTCTGGTTCCTCAGTGCTGTTATCACTGGAAGCAGCATGGGTGGTGGAAGATGTTACTGCGGGTGAAGAGGTAGGAAACCATGAAGAACGTATAAATCCAGCTCGTTCATGTCTTCGTTCACGGAGACGTCGATCAATCTGGATTGATAACTGAATTAATTCCTTCAACGTCTCAGGAACCCCGACCCTGGCTAGCTCGTCCTTGAGTTGGTCGCATAGTCCAAGGCGGAATTGAAATCTCAAGGCAGAGTCATTCCAAGATGTATCCCCACTCCATCTGCGAAATTCAGACACATAATCCTCGACCGGCCGCCGACCCTGGCGGAGGTTCTGTAATGCTATTTCAGCAGAGGTGGTACGACCTGGGTCGTCATATATTTCGGCTAAAGCCTCAAACAGGGAAGTGACTGAGTCCAGGATCGAATCACAATTCTCCCGAAGACGTAAGGCCCATGACTGTGGTTCTCCCTGAAGTAAGGAGATGATAGTTCCGACCTTGGCTATCTCAGTAGCATAAGTGCGAGGTTGAAGTTCAAACAACATTAAACAGGCCTCCTTGAAGGTTCTAAACTTGCTTCTCTCTCCGGCAAAGCGATCAGGCAAGGGTATTCTTGGTTCCGGAGTAGGGGCATTAATTGTCACATTAGTAGGGGCCGGTAGAGCAGGAGCAGCTGTACTAGAAGTGGAGATATTCCGGAGTTGGCCTTGAATTTGATGATATCCGGCCTGTACTTCTTGAACAGAGATTTGTAGGTCCGAAATCATCTTGCACAAAACATCCATGTCAGCGGTTGCTCCAGTAGTGTCCATAATGGCTGACAGTTACTGTTAGGTTTGCAGGGAAACCTGTTGACCGCACCACTGAGGCAAGGGTTTCCCAGGGCGCAGGGTCTAAGTGACCACGGGTCTTCACCCACGTCCCCCTAGTGGAGACGCTGGACTTCGCTGCCTAGTGCCCACCAGGTTGCACCCCAGGTTACCCCAACAGTGGTTTAGAGAACAGGCGACACTACAGTGTGGAGACTTAGATAATGCGTACCGTAGTCCAATAACAAGCCAGAGGTCGTGGGCAGGTAGCTGAGGATCGTAGTCGAGAGACAGGCCAGAGGTCGAGGCAGGCGGAGAACAATCTTGATCGGTGAGGCAGGCCAGGAGTCAGGGCAGGCAGAAAGCAAGCGTAATCAGGAACAAGCCGAGGGTCAGGATACCAGAGATCAGGAGTAGTCAATAGCAAGCCGAGTCAGGAAACCAGAAGTCAATCAAAGTAAGCACACCAGGAACGCTGGCAACACAGGAACTAGCTGAAATGAACTGTCAGCACTTACTGCAGGGCAGAAGAGGCTTTTATAGGGGAATTCCCGTTTGGGCACGAGATTTGAATCTCACGCATGCGCTGATGCGTACAAACGTCCGCAATAGGAACGCGGACGCGTCCAGTACTGGAAACGTATCGTGCACGCGTACGTCTGGACGCAATAGCTCGTCGAGTCCACCCAGGAAGTAGACAGCAGACCCGACGTGCACCATGGGAACCCGGACGCCGCGGCCCAGCACGGTGAGTCTGACACGCATATTAATGGCTCTGGGACTTCAAGTGAAGTTTTCCCGGGACGTGATTATGCTGCACCTGGTACAGTAAGTAGTTAAGATATCTTTTCAGATGTAGAATTCAATACAATACAATAACATTTGTAAAGCGCTTTTCTCCCACAGAAGTCAAAGCACATAGTTATGTCTCAGATCAAGACAAGGTTGCAGGCTGGACTGTGTTACAGAGGAAATAGTCAGGTGTTCATAAATGCCAGACTAAAGAGGTGGTTTTCTGTTTGGACTTAAATGCTTCCAGGGATGGAGCTGTTCTGATTGGGTGTGGCAGGGAGTTCCAAAGTGTAGGGGCAGCATGACAGATGGCTCTGTCTCCAAAGGTTTTGAGGTGGACTCTGGGGTGACCAAGGAGTAAACATAAGTTTACTCTTCAAGTTTACTCCTTGAGTAGTAAACTTATGAGAAAAGGTGAATTAAATAAGAGCCAGGAATTGTTTCTGATGCTGAAACCAGTAAAAGATACCATAAAAGTGTGTATCCTGAATAATTTACTGCATTCTAATATTTATCACTACAGTGCCTCTTTAAAGAGACACTGAAGCGAAAAAAAAAATTATGATTTGTATGTGTAGTACAGCTAAGAAATAAAACATTAAGATCATATACATCAGTCTAATTGTTTCCAGTACAGGAAGATTTAAGAAACTCCAGTTGTTATCTCTATATAAAAAAGCCATTAAGCTCTACGACTTTCAAAGTCGTGGAGAGGGCTGTTTTCTGACTTTTATTATCTCAACTGTTAGTTAATTTTTTTACTTTTCCTCTGCCAGAGGAGAGGTCATTAGTTCACAGACTGCTCTGAAAGAATCATTTTGAATGCTGAGTGTTGTGTAATCTGCACATATTAGAGAATGATGCAATGTTAGAAAAAACACTATATACCTGAAAATAAAAATATGAGAATATTTTCTTTGCTGCTAATCTTCTAGTAATTATTCATAGAACACAACCAATTCATTATATCATATATTTTTTTTCGCTTCAGTGTCTCTTTAAGTGCAGGGCAAAGTGACATCAATACAATAAGTGACAGATAAATACTTAGAAAGTGTGACATCAGGTCTTTGGCTTCACATGTACCTGAGTTCGATGGGTATAGGACAGAGTTCCGCTTCTGTTCTGTGATGTTTCTATTTGCTCCATTCTGTGTGCCATTCCCTTTTGCAGGGTGTAAGTATGCTGAGTGAGTAACCATTCTCTCTTTGCTTGTGTTCTAATGCAGTACTGGTGGCACGGTGTCCGCTTCATGTCCACTTACATTGCACAGTGGGAGGTACATGAGTATATCGACACAAAGGAAGTAAATACTGGCTATGTGAGACAAATGTACAAGATACAGCCACATTAATCCATGCCATGTACTGATGAGGACCAACCAGTCCGAAACAGTCTGTATGCATGCTGGATTAGTGTGGCTCTGTACAATTAACACGCTGGCACATCATTGCATTCCAACAGTTCTGGAGGTGTATCTGGATTTTAGGAACAACAAAGGCACAATTTGCATATTCAGCAGTGATGCATTTTGGGAGACATCATATGCTCACTCCAACCTGAATAATTGCAAATACCTTCAGTTTTAGAGAAGGCACAATTTTGTTTTGCATACAATTTTTACAAACAGAGCTTTTTGGACCTTTTTAGCCCCTTACACATTCCTATGAGTTTTGGTTTGTCATGAGCTCTCTTGGCAATCTTTAACTCTGGGTGTTTTAAGTCATACCTCATAAAGCCACATTAACCTATGCCATCTACTGATGAGGATCAGCCAGTCTAAAACATCCTGTATGCATGTTGGATTAGTGAGGCTCTGTAATATTAACAATCTGACACATCATTGCATTCCAGCAGTTTTGGAGGTGTGTCTGGTTTTTTTGGCATAACAAAGAGACAATTTGCAGATTTAGCAGTGAGGCATCATGGGAGAAATCATATGCTCTCTCCAACCTGAATAATAGCAAACACGTTCTGTTTAAGGCCAGGTTCACATTAGCATTTTTTTTGTGGATCGGAAATGGACCGTATACTGTACAAACGGAATAGACGGGAACGGATCCAATGTTAATTTATGGGACCGTACACATTTGTCCGTCCGTACAGATACGCTACCTACGTTCTGGTCCCCGGATTGAAAAAATGCTGCAGGCCCTAATTTTCTGGACCGTTGCTCCCTGCGGACCTGAATCGGAAGGTTTTGCAGGGCAATAGGAACACACAGAAAACGGAACTTAACAACACACTGGCTATAAAAATTGATCTTTCTGGCCGCTTCCTGTGTACTCTCTATGATACAGTGGCCATCTTGGCTTGTTTTTTTGGCACATGGGCCTAGAAGTGCTACAGGAGTGAGGTCCATCCCACTTTGTGGATTTCTGGAAAGAGATGGAAGACATCAGGCCATACAGCATTGAGGACCTAAAAATCAGGCTATTCCAAGCCAGAAGCTGTAGAAATACACTGGATCCTTTGTCCAAACAGGATGCTCTCTCCTTAACAATGACTGTCAGGAACCGGCCCGCGGCACGCCTGCGTATACGGTTCCCGACTGCGGGTTTGACCAGATTAAGCGGGGAACAGCCTTATTTAAGCTACAACCAAGGCTGGAACCCCTCAAACACTTCCCACTGCCACCACTAGCGTTGCTAGACACGTTCACTTCGCTATCGAGTGCTCAATACGCAATCTGCGTTTTTGTATTTGGGTCAGCTTTGCGCTTAGGCCAAATACGGGAACGCCACGCACCCACACACACACACAGTTGCAATCTTACACTGTCGTGAAGCAAAGACCCACTAACAGTCGTTCCGAACGATACTGTTAGCCACTCTGCTGTCGCTACTCGCACTGGCGTTGTTCGTTTGTTGGGTCAGCTGCGCGCTTAGGCCAACGTATGACAAACGCCCCCACACACAATGCAATTACAATTTCATACGGTAGTGTTGCTCAAGCGTACAATTAGGCATGAACTTATACACGGTTACACTTCAGTCTCTTCTAGGCTATGAGTGTTAGTTTAGTACGGCAGAAGTCAAGCTTATTAAATAATAATTTAATATTCTAGAAAAACATAGAACAATGCAGAACTTAATATATACAAAAAGATTACAAAAAACAAAGTAAAAATAGTTACAAGATAAAAGTTACAAAGATAACACACAAAGCGATTTTGCTTACCAAAATAAACGGGAAATAAACGTACCAGCGTATCGATCTGGTGTTGTTGCGGGGGGTTCGCACTTCTGGTCAGGAACCAGGTTAGTTCTAGCCGTGTGAGCTACCTCCAAGAACTACAAGTTGTGGCTATCCTAGCTGCGGTTTTATACTATGAAATACGCCTGGAGGCTGTAAGCCTGTGTGGACGGGGGGGGGGGGGGGAAGCTAGATTTAATTACATCCTCAGTCATAATTGGATCTCCAGAGATCTAACATCCACCTGTGAAAAATGTACAATAGCCCACATACATGAAAAGATTTCCCTAGTCCACGTTACAGGTGACAACCCCATTGTTGACAGTACTTCCTAGCTGATCAAAGATAAGGAGGTTGCACCTCCACCAATAATTCAATTTCCACAGGTAGCAAATGGTATCAAAAGGACTTCAACACACTTCACTTCTGCCATTGTCTTATTACCCCAAGCATTATTCACTGAAGTCCTCTTTAGATGCAAATGTAGGTCTTTGAAGTTCCCTGACTATGTCCTGATTGGTATAATGGGACAATAGGGCTTCTAATTAGCTCCCTGCTCTCCCAGGAACTGAGGGTAATTGTATTCCACACTGTCACACAGACAAGTACAGCTTCCCCCAAAGCCAGATGATGACTCATACATACGCATCTGAAGTACAGTACATAGCAGTCAGACAGGCAAATTAAAATATTATCCTTACATCATAAGCACCTCAGTGTATTCCTGACACGCCCCCTCTTCCAAATGGTGCCGGCAGATGATTCTAACGAATCGTCCTGCCAAAGCCGACACTGACGGCCGGGCCTGGAGGGGTAATTCCTTAGCTCCAAGCTACAGGACTGGAAAGCTAGGTCAGGTTGCTGCAATGTGTCATTGCCCCTGACAACCTGACGTAACCAACCAGGGGAATGTGAGTCAGTGACAACCGTGAATTGGCGACCATAGAGACAGTGCTGCAGCTGGGGAAGGGTTCCAACCGTCGCTACACGCACTTCCTCTACAGTGGCAGGAGCTATCTCTCGGTCCCTTTGGGGAATGATTATCTGCCGGTCTGCCTCCTCCACTTCGGACAGCTCAGAGGGAATAACTTCCCAGGACCCTCTCAGCCCGCCCCTCCCAGCTGGTGACCTGCTGGCTAGCCCCCTGAGCTCTTCCAGGCTGCTGTCAAATCGAACAGCCCCAGAGAGCTCAGGGCTGCCTGTCACACATTCCAGGAAGGCTGCAGACGGAGAGGCTCCTGGGCCCTCCAGGCCAGGTTCCGGATTGGATGTGGCTGACCCAGCAACATTTGCCACTTTAGTGGACAGTCCCTCTGCTGTAGACTCGCTAGCGCTGCGGGTTACCACTGCAGCGGAGGGAGCGTCCACATTACACGTATCATAAACCACATCACCTTTGGTCTGGAAACCATCTGAAGGGGAAGGATCTGGCCTAGTGCCATCTGCCCCTTCAGTGGACAGTCCACCTGCTGCAGCCCAGCGAGCGCCGCTGGTTACTCCTGCAGCTGACGGAGTGTCCACATGACACACAGCATTATGTAGTACAACACATATGACATCAGCATTATCAGCCCTACATATATTGTCATTTGGGACATCACATAAAACATCCACATTATCTGTATCATTACACACATTGCTACTCAGCACTTCACAAGTAGCATCAACAGTTCTTGCATCGATCGCCTCGATAGTCCGTGCGTCACAAATGACATTATCAATTTCTGCATTCTTTGTATCAACATGTCCCACTCCAGGCCTAGGCACTGGAGACTCACTAGGGCTGGCTCCTAGCATACAGTCCATAGCCCCTGGGGCCTCGCCAGCATTCCCCACTTGCACAGCATTATCAAACAGTACCTTGCAAGAGTCCCGTACTTCTGCTGGGGAGGCGGGCTCCACAGGGTTTGGAGCAGGCTCATACCGGGCCACTAACCGTCCCAGGTCAGTACCCAGCAAAACGTTGGTGGGGATTTTGTCGGTTACCCCAACTTCTTTCAATCCGCTGCCGGCCCCCCAATCCAGGTGGACCAAGGCGGTGGGTATTGCTGGGGTGACACCCCCAATTCCTCTGACCGCAATCATTTTCCCAGGTAGGTACTGCTCCGGGTTCACAAGCTGGGGATGTATGAGAGTCACTTCTGCTCCAGTGTCTCTCAGCCCAGTGGCAACTGTACCCCCAACCGTGACAAGCTGCAGATTCTCTGCATAGCCAGTGGCATTCCTGGTAGCACACAATGCCGTTGGGACTTCACTGGCGTTTGAGGCCTCACTGGATTTTGGGGCCTCCCTCTTCCTCTCTGGGCAAGTCGTGCTGATATGACCCACCCTTTCACATACAAAGCATTTCCGAGTGTCAGTGGTTGGTTGCCTGAATCCAGGAGACAGCGGTGCTTGCCTCCTCTGGGTGCTGGGTGAAACAGGTTTAGCCCTCTGTTCTCCTCTCCAGCTGGGCGTAGTAGTCCTCCGGGACTCAGGTGCTCTATGGGCGGTGTAGGCATCGGCCATTTCCGCAGCCTCATCCACTGTCTTTGGTTCTCGATCCAGCACAAACAGCCGGACCTCAACAGGACAGGTGTGTAGGAACTGGTCTTTTATCATCAGTTCCTGCAGGGCATCAAAGGTTTCAACCGACAGTCCTTTTAACCACTGCTGGAAGGCAGTGCGCAGGTTGCAAGCATGATCCAGGTAGCTGTCATTAGGACCTCGCTGCACTGTCCTGAAACGTTTGCGATACACCTCTGGCGTGAGGTGGTATCGCGCAATAATGGCTTTCTTAATCGCCTCAAAGTCTCTTTCTTCCTCCTGGGGGAGACTCACAAACGCCTCCAGGGCCTTGCCTCTCAGCCCTGGTGTGAGGTATCTTGCCCACTGCTCACGGGGCACCCCATACTGCCGACAAGTCCTTTCAAACCCCTGTAGGAAAGTGTCTATGTCAGAGTCTTTGTCCATAGCGTGGAACTTATCCAGGTGGATTCTGTGGACTCGCTCACCTTCGCGTTCTGCGGGTCCAGCAGACCGGTTCTGCTGCTGAAGTTTAGCCAGCTCCAGCTGGTGTTGCCGTTCAGCACTTTCCCTCTCGGCCTGGAGTCGCTGGGCAGCTTGTTCCCTCTCGGCCTGGAGTCTTTTCCTCTCGGCCTGGAGTCGCTGTGCCGCTTGTTCCTTCTCTGCCTGTCGGTGCAGTAGGATCAGCTTTAGGCGCAGTTCAGGATCGGCCGAGTTCAGTAGCTGTAGATCAGCTTCCAGAGATGTCATCTCCGTGTTCGGTGGATCATCCAGGACATTGTCTCCACTCGCATTCTGTGGCGGGAGCGATTCCTCCTCTGTCGTGTCGTGAGCTGCACCCGCTGACGTTGAAGCACGGGCTTGCTCTGCCTCATCATGCTCCTCGAGCGCACGAACTAACTGCTCCTTAGTCTGGCCGCTCACCGTCTCGATGCCTCTGTGCTCACACAGGTTGAGTAGCATCTCTTTGTTTTGCCTTGCATAGCTGGATGCTTTCTGAGCCATCGTGTTGCAAAAAATAAAAAGAAAAAAGGGGGGGGGGAGGGAAAGCAAACACCAAGTGTGTATCTTTGAACAAAAAAAAAGTATATAGATTCTGCACTGAGTAGACTTCTGTAGGCTAGTTGCTTCTAGCAAGCTTCCAGCCTTTAGTACTCAGAATAGCGAGCTAAACTGCGTACTAATGTACCAACCGATGCCACCACTGCCAGCCAATTATGTCAGGAACCGGCCCGCGGCACGCCTGCGTATACGGTTCCCGACTGCGGGTTTGACCAGATTAAGCGGGGAACAGCCTTATTTAAGCTACAACCAAGGCTGGAACCCCTCAAACACTTCCCACTGCCACCACTAGCGTTGCTAGACACGTTCACTTCGCTATCGAGTGCTCAATACGCAATCTGCGTTTTCGTATTTGGGTCAGCTTTGCGCTTAGGCCAAATACGGGAACGCCACGCACCCACACACACACACAGTTGCAATCTTACACTGTCGTGAAGCAAAGACCCACTAACAGTCGTTCCGAACGATACTGTTAGCCACTCTGCTGTCGCTACTCGCACTGGCGTTGTTCGTTTGTTGGGTCAGCTGCGCGCTTAGGCCAACGTATGACAAACGCCCCCACACACAATGCAATTACAATTTCATACGGTAGTGTTGCTCAAGCGTACAATTAGGCATGAACTTATACACGGTTACACTTCAGTCTCTTCTAGGCTATGAATGTTAGTTTAGTACGGCAGAAGTCAAGCTTATTAAATAATAATTTAATATTCTAGAAAAACATAGAACAATGCAGAACTTAATATATACAAAAAGATTACAAAAAACAAAGTAAAAATAGTTACAAGATAAAAGTTACAAAGATAACACACAAAGCGATTTTGCTTACCAAAATAAACGGGAAATAAACGTACCAGCGTATCGATCTGGTGTTGTTGCGGGGGGTTCGCACTTCTGGTCAGGAACCAGGTTAGTTCTAGCCGTGTGAGCTACCTCCAAGAACTACAAGTTGTGGCTATCCTAGCTGCGGTTTTATACTATGAAATACGCCTGGAGGCTGTAAGCCTGTGTGGACGGGGGGGGGGGGGGGGAAGCTAGATTTAATTACATCCTCAGTCATAATTGGATCTCCAGAGATCTAACATCCACCTGCGAAAAATGTACAATAGCCCACATACATGAAAAGATTTCCCTAGTCCACGTTACAGGTGACAACCCCATTGTTGACAGTACTTCCTAGCTGATCAAAGATAAGGAGGTTGCACCTCCACCAATAATTCAATTTCCACAGGTAGCAAATGGTATCAAAAGGACTTCAACACACTTCACTTCTGCCATTGTCTTATTACCCCAAGCATTATTCACTGAAGTCCTCTTTAGATGCAAATGTAGGTCTTTGAAGTTCCCTGACTATGTCCTGATTGGTATAATGGGACAATAGGGCTTCTAATTAGCTCCCTGCTCTCCCAGGAACTGAGGGTAATTGTATTCCACACTGTCACACAGACAAGTACAGCTTCCCCCAAAGCCAGATGATGACTCATACATACGCATCTGAAGTACAGTACATAGCAGTCAGACAGGCAAATTAAAATATTATCCTTACATCATAAGCACCTCAGTGTATTCCTGACAATGACCACAATGCATTTACAGATCATTCAGAGCTCTGGTGTATATATAGCTTATCTTTAATGCTAATTTTAGAACTTCGCCTTTAAAATGGAAAATGAGACAAAACATAAGCAGGAAAAGTTTAAGGAATACAACAGAACTGAATAGGAGAGAGGATACAAACGGAACTGAAACAGACCGGAAACGGATTTAAACTGGTCTGCAACGGATCCGTTCGAACAGACAACGGGTCAGTTGGAACTGACAGTTTTGGCATGAAACGCTGATGTGAACTGTGCCTTAAGAAGGCAAATATCTGTTTTGCATAGCATTTTTACTAAGATGGCTTTTTGGTCAATTTTAGCCCGTTACACATTCCTAGGAGTTCAGGTTCACCATGAGCATGCTGGGCAATCTGAAATACAGAGGATGTAGAAGGGGAAATACACTTTGAATTAAGTTACATATTACAAATAGCCATAAAATGGTGTGGGGATTGTTTGTGACCACACACCTCCATCTTGAATACTGCTCACACATCTATTTTTCATTTATAGATGATAGTAGCTCAGCCGCATGGAATCAGTGGAATACCCATGCTAATGTGTTTCCGAAATTCTTTTGCATGATGTAGAGATGTAGCAACGTTACACTTTTATGGTCAGCTGTAACTAAATTTACAGCTACTAATCGTGAAATACTGAATATTTGCAGCCCATCTGTTTGTCCCTCAATAAATTGTATACTGAAAAAAAAGAACATTTTTTTAGAACATAAATTGATGGCAAAGACATAGAAGATGGTCATGAATCTTCATTTTAACAACTAAATTAACCCAATTAACAATTTCCTACCTTAGTACAAGCTCCATGATGAACGTTTGAGACGATGTGGCTTAGATATGTAGATATATATGAGATACTTGTATATAATGATACTCTACTGAGAGACTTAAAGCCAGAAAAGGGGTGAGACATGTACACACTGATGAGGTGCATACACACCATTGACTTGTCTTGTCCATGGCAACATCGATGGTCTGGATGGTACAGACCCTTGTCGGCTGTGTAGTGACGACATGTACTGTTGCTATGCACAAAGTCAGAGGGACAAGAGAGAGGTGTGTGCCTGATGTCACACAGCAGGTGGGGGAGCGGCATCTTGAAAGAAGTTGGCTGTCCATTGGGTTAGTTGTTCCACCAGGCAGATCACTCGCGGGTTGGGGGCTGCCTTAAACACGCTTGATTATAGGCTGAGGTGGTTGTTATCAGACGAATTTAATCAAGCGTATGTAGGAGCCTTTAGGGGTACTGAGGGGGTATAACTGATTATTTGTGTAACACACTTTACATGATGGTATGTACAGATAACAGGAGAAATTATTTGCCAATAAATGAACACAAAAAAAGTTTATAATTAACAAACTAAGTTTATAATTTAAACTAAGTTTATAACTAACAATAGAACTGTTGTTCCTAGCTCTCCTTTATTTGTTATTGTTAGCAATGTTGAATAGAGAACTGTGCAATTACTTACCCAGTTTTATATTTAATGCATAAGTGTATAACAAAGCCTTAAACGGCTCCCACATCCTCCCTAGTCTGTTTATAAAAGTTATGTCTCATCAACATCATATATTGCTGGCAAAAAAAAGAAGAAAACATTTAGTCAGCTTATTTACTGTTTTTAAAAATACAAAGTTGGGAAGGCATGGAAAGGATGCAATGTTTTATTGCACTCTTGGGTGCAATGGGGAGATTAGACTTCAGAGCTTGAATGTTGCCAGTGCAAGACACAATATTATTATCTGACCAGCAGAGTGGAGAGGCAGGTGGGTTAATTTGTTATTTGCTGAAATGGAGAGACTGGCTGAAGCCACATCTTAGCTTTTTCCTTATTACCTCATGTGTATATTGAAAGAACGGGGGACAGCAACTAGAGACGTGGTCTTGCCATTAAAATTGCATTGTCATCTATACAGGAAAAGGAACAACAGGACCCAGACAGTCACCTACTGCTTTATTGCGAAAAGGAGAGGCGTGCAATTCACAAAATCCTTTGCATTGTTAATTGATGCAAATTTACTATCGTGAATAAAAAAATAAAAATACTGGTTCTATGGTACAGTTTTCATTTATTGTGTATGTGTTTTATATATTTGTATAGTAATATGTGTTTTGATATATTGTGCAGGAACATGGTTCCCTAATTCTGGCGCACAGCTCCTCCACACTGGTTGCCACCTCAAGCAGTAATGTCAGCGCCTCTGTGAATCATGCAGTAATGATGAATACAAAAATATCTAGAAAAGAGGGATGACAGACTATTTGTTATTGGCCTGAAAGCTGCATCACACTGTAGAAGATCAAGGGACACTCACAGAAAATGTAATTTACTACATAATTTCGAAGGAAATGCAAAACTAGCTAAACCCTCGAGGGTTAAATATAGCTTATTTTTTTATTTTTACATGGTGGTGGATGGTGGATAGTGAAGGACGCATTAAAGAGAACTGTTTGTATGATTGAACACTTGGGAAGGGGCAGCGCACTCCATAAGTATTGTTTATTTTCACACATAAACCTCCCTGGTGGTATGATTCCTTTTGGATTTTAGGGCCCAGAAGCGGTACCATTTTAAACCCTAAATGCACAAAAAATCCTACCAATAGATAGATCTGCAGCAGCCCTGCATTTCACTTACTTCCCCTGGATCCAGCGCTGCAATTCTCCCTCTTTCCACTGTAGTGAGATCTAGTGTTGGGCGAACATCTAGATGTTCGGGTTCGGGCCGAACAGGCCGAACATGGCCGCGATGTTCGGGTGTTCGACCCGAACTCCGAACATAATGGAAGTCAATGGGGACCCGAACTTTTGTGGTTTGTAAAGCCTCCTTACATGCTACATACCCCAAATTTGCAGGGTATGTGCACCTTGGGAGTGGGTACAAGAGGAAAAAAAAATTAGCAAAAAGAGCTTATAGTTTTTGAGAAAATCGATTTTAAAGTTTCAAAGGGAAAACTGTCTTTTAAATGCGGGAAATGTCTGTTTTCTTTGCACAGGTAACATGTTTTTTGTCGGCATGCAGTCATAAATGTAATACATATAAGAGGTTCCAGGAAAAGGGACCGGTAACGCTAACCCAGCAGCAGCACACGTGATGGAACAGGAGGAGGGTGGCGCAGGAGGAGAAGAAGGCCACGCTTTGTGAGACACAACAACCCCGGCCTTGCATGAGGGCAAGAAGCGTGCGGATAGCAGGCTTTGTACCGCCATGCAGTCATAAATGTAATAAAGATAAGTGGTTCAATAAACAGGGACCACGCGGCAACGCTAACCCAGCAGCAGCAGACGTGATGGAACAGGAGCAGGCGCAGGAGGAGAAGGCCACGCTTTGTGAGACACAACAACCCAGGCCTTGCATGAGGGCAAGAAGCGTGCGGATAGCAGGCTTTGTACCGCCATGCAGTCATAAATGTAATAAAGATAAGTGGTTCAATAAACAGGGACCACGCGGCAACGCTAACCCAGCAGCAGCAGACGTGATGGAACAGGAGCAGGCGCAGGAGGAGAAGGCCACGCTTTGTGAGACACAACAACCCAGGCCTTGCATGAGGGCAAGAAGCGTGCGGATAGCAGGCTTTGTACGGCCATGCAGTCATAAATGTAATAAAGATAAGTGGTTCAATAAACAGGGACCACGCGGCAACGCTAACCCAGCAGCAGCAGACGTGATGGAACAGGAGGAGGCGCAGGAGGAGAAGGCCACGCTTTGTGAGACACAACAACCCAGGCCTTGCATGAGGGCAAGAAGCGTGCGGATAGCATGCTTTGTACCGCCATGCAGTCATAAATGTAATAAAGATAAGTGGTTCAATAAACAGGGACCACGCGGCAACGCTAACCCAGCAGCAGCAGACGTGATGGAACAGGAGCAGGCGCAGGAGGAGAAGGCCACGCTTTGTGAGACACAACAACCCAGGCCTTGCATGTGGACAAAAAGCGTGCGGATATAGCAGCAATGCTTTTTGCCGCCATGCAGTCATAAATGTAATACAGATGAGAGGTTCAATAAACAGGGCCCGGAAACGCAACACCATCCCAGATGTTCATTGGTCATGTTACTTGGTTGGGGTCCTGGAGTGTTGCGTAGTCATTTCCAATCCAGGATTGATTCATTTTAATTTGAGTCAGACGGTCTGCATTGTCTGTAGAGAGGCGGATACGCCGATCTGTGACGATGCCTCCGGCAGCACTGAAACAGCGTTCCGACATAACGCTGGCTGCCGGGCAAGCCAGCACCTCTATTGCGTACATTGCCAGTTCGTGCCAGGTGTCTAGCTTCGATACCCAATAGTTGAAGGGTGCAGATGGATGGTTCGACACAGCTACGCCATCTGACATGTAGTCCTTGACCATCTTCTCCAGGCGATCGGTGTTGGAGGTGGATCTGCACGCTTGCTGTTCAGTGGGCTGCGGCTGCATGGGTGTCAGAAAATTTTCCCACTCCAAGGACACTGCCGATACCATTCCCTTTTGGGTACTAGCTGCGGCTTGCGTTGTTTGCTGCCCTCCTGGTCGTCCTGGGTTTGCGGAAGTCAGTCTGTCTGCGTACAACTGGCTAGAGGAGGGGGAGGATGTCAATCTCCTCTCTAAAGTCTCCACAAGGGCCTGCTGGTATTCTTCCATTTTGACCTGTCTGACTCTTTCTTCAAGCAGTTTTGGAACATTGTGTTTGTACCGTGGATCCAGAAGGGTATAAACCCAGTAATTGGTGTTGTCCAGAATGCGCACAATGCGTGGGTCACGTTCAATGCAGTCTAGCATGAATTGAGCCATGTGTGCCAGAGTCCTACCAGAATCCTCATCATCCTCTTGTGAGCGTTGTGATAGTTGTTGTGATGCATCATAGTCGTCACCTTCCTCCTGGTCTGCTTCTGCTGACCATTCGCGTTGAATTGTGGAAGTCCAACGTGCACCGCTCTGGCCCTCGTCAGTGGTGGCATGAAATTCCTGCTCCAACTCCAGCTGTTCCTCCTCCTCTTCTTCGTCATAGCTGCTGGGGCCAGCGTTCCCTGAGGCGGATGGCCTGATGTTGGTACCATCACGCTGATCGTTTTCTCCTTCAGATTCCCCCAGTTGCATCATGACAGCTGTTTCCTTGATTTTTAACATCGACCTCTTCAGTAAACACAGCAGTGGTATGGTAATGCTGACTGAAGAGTTGTCACTGCTCACAAGCAACGTGGATTGCTCAAAATTTTGGAGGACTTGGCAGAGGTCCAACATCTTGGCCCAATCGGATCCACAGAAGCTTGGCAGCTGGCCGGATGCGCCTCGGTACTGCGCCGTCATGTACTGGACCACTGCACTCTTCTGCTCGCAAAAGCGGGCTAGCATGTGCAGCGTAGAATTCCAGCGCGTAGGGACATCACACAGCAAGCGATGGTGGGGGAGATTGAAGCGCTCCTGCATCTTGGCGAGTGCCCCCGAAGCAGTACTGGAATTTCTACAATGTTTGGACACTCGACGCACCTTCAACAGCAGATCGGGCACGCCTGGGTATGTCCTCAGGAACCGCTGAACTACTAGGTTCATCACGTGCGCCAGGCAAGGGATGTGTGTCAGCTTAGCCAACCTTAAAGCGCGAATGAGATTACTCCCATTATCACACACAACCATGCCCGGTTTCAGGTCCAGCGGTGCCAGCCACAAATCCGTCTGTTCCTTTATTCCCCTCCAAATTTCCTCCCCTGTGTGCTGCTTATCCCCAAGGCAGATTAGCTTCAGCAACGCTTGCTGACGCATGCCAACAGCTGTGCTGCACTGCTTCCACGATCCTACTGCTGCTGGGTTAGCGTTTCCGGATGAGGTACAGCTTTGAGATGCGTTGGAGGAGAAGGAGTCAGAGAGGTAGGTGCTGCTGTTATCCAGTGGGAGGGACGGCGGTGCAGCTGTTTGTGGCGTGGGCAACACCCGTGCCGTAGCAGGTGAGGAATCGCTGCCAGGCTCCACAAGGTTCACCCAGTGCGCGGTAAGGGAGATGTATCGACCCTGGCCGAACGCACTCGTCCAGGTGTCAGTGGTGAGGTGAACCTTGCAGGCAACGGCATTCTTCAAGCTTCGGGTTATTTTGCTGACCACGTGCTCATGCAACTCAGGCACTGCAGAGCGTGCAAAGTGGTAGCGGCTGGGAACCACGTAACGTGGGATGGCCACTGACATCATGCCCTTGAAGCTGTTTGTCTCCACCAATCGATATGGCAGCATTTCGCAGGCCAGAAGCTTGGCTATGCTGGCTGTTACTGCCACGGCCCGGGGGTCATTTGCTGGCAATTTCCTCTTGCGCTCAAACATCTCCGACACAGACAACTGAACCGTAGCGCTGCACACGGAAGGGCTGTTGGTTGTTGTGTTTGATGAACACTGGGAGACCTCAAGAGCACTACTCCGGAAAGTGACAGTGTCAGCGTCGTCTGATGTTTGTGAATGTTGTGAACCACGCAATGGCTGGGCTACTGCTGCTGCTGAGGCGGGTCTGGTGAACCCAAGGGAGGCAGTGTTGTTTCTGGTACCCTGTCCTGACGCGTTTGCCCAAAGAGTGGGATGTTTGGATAGCATGTGACGGCTCATGCTGGTGGTGGAGAGGTTGTTAATATTTTTCCCCCTGCTCAGGCGGGTCTTGCACACCTTGCAAATCGCCATGGTAACATCCTCAGTGCAGTCTTCAAAGAAAGCCCAGACTTTGGAGCACCTGCCTCCTTGCTGGCGATTTCTGTTTGCTCCTCTTTTGCCTCTCACTTGAACTTCCACGCTTGTGGTGCCTGAAATTGCGCGCCGCCTACCTTGTGGCACAAGGCGAACTCGTGCAGCAGTGTGTTCTTCAACAGACTCATCTGTGCTGCTGCTACGACGGCGATGTTCTCGTTCACAAACAAAATCTGGGTCTCTGTCCACATTGTCCATACCCTCCTCTTCCATCTCCTCAAACTCGTCATATGTCATTGTGGGCCACCGCCGTGGAGTAGAGCTCCCCACAACAACCTCTGCGCAGCACACTCCAACGTCGTCTTCCAGATCTTGTCGGCCGACCTCCTGCAATTGCAACCCCTCCTGCCCAAATTGCTCTGGGATTTGGGTTTCCGAGTCCTCTTCGGACTCGCCTCGTATTTCAGTGCGCGGTACATTTCCCACAGTTAACGGTTGTGAATCCAGGCACAACATTTCTGGCTGTTCCTCCATTGACCTTTGAAAGGTGGAAGTTTGTTGGGCTGGGAATAGCTCCTGCGAATACCCCATTGTGTCCTGAGGTAATTCATCGGACTGGTTATCTGGCAGTTGTGTGCGTGGTGTCGCTGCCGGTTGTGTCAGCTTTGTGCCCACTGGCTCCTTGTAACTGGCTGAGGACTCGGACCTCGTGCGTGATGTGCTGGTGCTGCTTAACCCACTGCTGGACGCTTGAGAGGTCATCCAAGTAATTATCTGGTCCTGTTCTTTTGGATTTGTGAGGGTTGTTGTCCTGGACAACATGGGTGGTATTGAGTGGGTTTTCTTGGGTGCTCCCCTGTGGCCTGTACGTGAACCGTCAGGGGAAACACCTCTTCCCTTGCCCCTCCCTCTTTCACCGGATTTCTTCCTCATTTCACTTATCCTTACAGTACACGCTGACTGGCAGCAGTACAGTGGCAGTACAGAAATGCTATACAGTACCACTATTCCCAGCAGCGACACAGAGCACAATGCTATACAGTGATGGGTGAGCGGTGTACCACTATTCCCAGCAGACACAGAACAGTGAACAGAATGCTATATAGTGTGGCTGAGCGAGCGGTGTACCACTATTCCCAGCAGACACAGAACAGTGAACAGAATGCTATATAGTGTGGCTGAACGAGCGGTGTACTACTGTTCCCAGCAGACACAGAACAGTACACAGAATGCTATATAGTGTGGCTGAGCGAGCGGTGTACCACTATTCCCAGCAGACACAGAACAGTGAACAGAATGCTATATAGTGTGGCTGAACGAGCGGTGTACTACTGTTCCCAGCAGACACAGAACAGTACACAGAATGCTATATAGTGTGGCTGAACGAGCGGTGTACTACTGTTCCCAGCAGACACAGAACAGTGAACAGAATGCTATATAGTGTGGCTGAGCGAGCGGTGTACCACTATTCCCAGCAGACACAGAACAGTGAACAGAATGCTATATAGTGTGGCTGAACGAGCGGTGTACTACTGTTCCCAGCAGACACAGAACAGTACACAGAATGCTATATAGTGTGGCTGAACGAGCGGTGTACTACTGTTCCCAGCAGACACAGAACAGTACACAGAATGCTATATAGTGTGGCTGAACGAGCGGTGTACTACTGTTCCCAGCAGACACAGAACAGTGAACAGAATGCTATATAGTGTGGCTGAGCGAGCGGTGTACCACTATTCCCAGCAGACACAGAACAGTGAACAGAATGCTATATAGTGTGGCTGAGCGAGCGGTGTACCACTATTCCCAGCAGACACAGAACAGTGAACAGAATGCTATATAGTGTGGATGAGCGAGCGGTGTACCACTATTCCCAGCAGACACAGAACAGTAAACAGAATGCTATATAGTGTGGCTGAGCGAGCGGTGTACCACTATTCCCAGCAGACACAGAACAGTGAACAGAATGCTATATAGTGTGGCTGAGCGAGCGGTGTACCACTATTCCCAGCAGACACAGAACAGTGAACAGAATGCTATATAGTGTGGCTGAGCGAGCGGTGTACCACTATTCCCAGCAGACACAGAACAGTGAACAGAATGCTATATAGTGTGGCTGAGCGAGCGGTGTACCACTATTCCCAGCAGACACAGAACAGTGAACAGAATGCTATATAGTGTGGCTGAGCGAGCGGTGTACCACTATTCCCAGCAGACACAGAACAGTGAACAGAATGCTATATAGTGTGGATGAGCGAGCGGTGTACCACTATTCCCAGCAGACACAGAACAGTAAACAGAATGCTATATAGTGTGGCTGAGCGAGCGGTGTACCACTATTCCCAGCAGACACAGAACAGTGAACAGAATGCTATATAGTGTGGCTGAGCGAGCGGTGTACCACTATTCCCAGCAGACACAGAACAGTGAACAGAATGCTATATAGTGTGGCTGAGCGAGCGGTGTACTACTGTTCCCAGCAGACACAGAACAGTACACAGAATGCTATATAGTGTGGCTGAACGAGCGGTGTACTACTGTTCCCAGCAGACACAGAACAGTACACAGAATGCTATATAGTGTGGCTGAACGAGCGGTGTACCACTATTCCAAGCAGACACAGAACAGTGAACAGAATGCTATATAGTGTGGCTGAGCGAGCGGTGTACCACTATTCCCAGCAGACACAGAGTGGCAGTAAACAGAATGCTATATAGTGTGGCTGAGCGAGGTACACAGAGTGGCAGTAAACAGAATGCTATATAGTGTGGCTGTGCAAGCGGTGTACTACTATTCCCAGCAGACACAGAGTGGCAGTAAACAGAATGCTATATAGTGTGGCTGAGCGAGGTACACAGAGTGGCAGTAAACAGAATGCTGAGCGAGCGGTGTACTACTATTCCCAGCAGCGACACACAATGACTGGGGGGGACCCTGGCTAGCGTGGCTGGAGCGCGAACTACCCTGCCTGCCTACCCAAAGCTAAACCCACAGACAAATGGCGGAGATATGACGTGGTTCGGGTATTTATTTACCCGAACCACGTGACAGTTCGGCCAATCAGAGCGCGTTCGGGTCCGAACCACGTGACCCGTTCGGCCAATCACAGCGCTAGCCGAACGTTCGGGGAACGTTCGGCCATGCGCTCTTAGTTCGGCCATATGGCCGAACGGTTTGGCCGAGCACCGTCAGGTGTTCGGCCGAACTCGAACATCACCCGAACAGGGTGATGTTCTGCAGAACCCGAACAGTGGCGAACACTGTTCGCCCAACACTAGTGAGATCTCACCAGAGGGCTCAAGAGCCTCCGAGGACCAAAAGAAAAATGGCTGCCAGTGTCTGGATCCTGGGGGAGGTGAGTTGAAACGCTGTCACACTGCATTGTCTCTCCATATCCCCCAGAGGCTACCATGTGTCAGGCTCAGGCTGCGGATTTCCATCCCGAGACTGACTCGGAGTTACCGCTTAGGAGGTTAATGGCATTTGCACTTGCTGGGGGGGAGGTGTTTGTCTATGTGTGTGTATGTGTGTGGGAATCTTGTCAACCATTACTTCACAGTATAATGAGGTTCAATTTTGTTTTAAACATTTTAGTGAGAACTGTAATAAGTGTGTAACTTGTACAACAGTTTAAAAAGTCTGTTCTCAGGTTTGTTTGGTTTTTTCACAGTCACTTAATAAATAATTTTCCATTTTCTAGCAAGAAGTTTCGAATCAGGATGATACCATTTATTGGCTAACTTAGAGATAAATAAACAGTAAGCTTTCGGCTAATAATAATAAGCCTTCGTCGGACTTGCTTCCTACATATACTGACAAGATTTAAAAAAAACACAGCTTATATACATTGGACATACAGAGGAGAAACATTATCATATACATAAATAAATTATTTAGATGCCTTAATTGCAACTTCATAAGTGTTTTACATGCATTCTAGCTAAATAGATAAGATCACTAGTTACCTAAACATAACATACAACAGACTCCGGATGATGAGCAGACATTGTAAATCCAGAGTTCAAACATGAGTGGGCTGACTACATGCACCATTAGTTCTAAGCTAAAGACAATTGTGACATTAAAAATTAAAAATCTTCCTAGCACATGAAATAAAATGAATAGTTACATTAAACACCATTTTACCAACAGATAAAACAAAAAATAAAAAAATAAAAAGAATTGTGGCATTTAAAGGAAACCAGAAATGAACGTTTTGGCACATAATAAACATACCCCCGATAGATTTTACAAAGTAAATAATATACCTGGTATTTTTGCCGCTCTGGTGGGCCATTTTTTGTGTTTTTTGTGTGTTTTTTTTTACTAAAACTCCATGCAAAACACAGTTCACCAGAAAAGCAAATTATTTAGTGGGCTGATAACAAGCAGGCTGAGCAGTGAAGGATGAAACAGAGAGCAGGGTAGGTGTTTTATCTAATGTTCCCACTGATATATATGGTAAAATACATGAAGGTGCTTTGTCTCTGGTACACTTTAAACTCCATCGTACCAGCACAAGAAGTTAGAGTCCTTGTTTAAATCTTCTTCTAAAGTTTTGAACCAATGTATACATTTTGTTTCTTGTGTTAGTCGCTCTTTATGTGATTCAAAGCCACCCATTAATACAGTGACAAGAAAATCGCTTAAACTGTCCACGTGAACAAAAGTGTGTGGGTAATGGTTGATCAGTATATTTTTTATTATCCTTATTTCTGTTGTTAATAGTGAACCTGTGGTGGTTCAAGTAATCATGTAGAGTTCATCCTGTTTTCCCCACATAAATTCCATTGGGGCATTTTGCACACATGATCAGGTATACCAGATTGGATGAATCACAGGAAAAGGCGCCTTTTACTTTGTGTTCATGTTGTGTACCTGGTATTGGTATCCTTTTTGTGGAATGGATGTGTTTACAGATTTCACACCTTTTCCCTCGGCAGGGGAATGTTCCATTCTGTTCTGGCCTATTCAAGGCACTCTTGAAAATCATCTGTTTAAGATTGGGTGGCTGTCTGTATACCAGGAGGGGAGGTTCAGGGAATATCTTTCTCAGTATCTAATCTTTGTGTAAAACAGGATGATGTTATTTTGTAATCCTTCTTAAGATTTCCAGGTGCATGCTATTGACACAAAAATTGCTACGTATGTTAATGGAGAATAGTGGGTACAAGTCAAAAAATAAATTTCCAAAAAGACCTTATAGTTTTTGAGAATATCGATTTGAGTTTAAAAACATTTTTCTTGGCATTTTTAAAATCACTTTTCTCAAAACCTACAAGGTCTTTTTCACGTGTACCCACTGTTCTCCTTAACATATGTAGCAATTTTGGTAGCAATAGCATGTATGAAGACTTTGCTATTAACTATCAAAATCAGCACTGAATTTCACGAAATTCTGAATTATTACTACTACATACAAAATTAATTACGCTTTTCTCTGAAGTTTCGCATTACGACAGCGATGCATAATTGCAAATTTTGATGCAAAATTTTGTGCATGCAAAGTTTCTGCCCACTACTGCACTCTATTGCTTTCAGTTTCTAGAAATGGAAACTGTTATAAAATAGAAACAAATGTGAATTTTGCTCTTATTTTAATAACTCCATAGTAGCAGCAGACACAGCCTACCAAGTGACCGCCGACCGGATACCTGTTAAACTGCTTTGTTACCTTGGTGGAGTTATCTCTACTGGGCCTACTGCTGCACATCACAGTGCCCCTTCTTATGGGGCTGGATATAGCATCCCCAGAAGATTTCATATGTATCTACCTAACCCTCCTATCATCATGGCAACATCTATGAAGCTGCATTAGTTCCCAGTGGCTGGGTAGGCTGAGTACCTCAATTTGGCAGGAAATTAACTGATTAGGTGAATGGTTAATATGTTTACTGTTATTATGGAGGCATTGTGGGGGTATTGTCATAACGCAGTACCATCGAACAACCGTAGAGAGACTCGACACCCGGCAGGCGCTTCAATACTGCTCCACCATACATGGCAGATTGATCAGCTTAACTTTTTTCTCCTTTAAAACAGCTCCAGTAGGACGTGCTCACCTTAATCCAATATGAAGAAACACCTGGTTGCAGTATACAAAGACACCGACTGGGCACAATCTCACCACTGGTTTATTGCTCGTTTAGTTCAGGAATACAGCCATTCAGATATACAGCGGCATTGGCATGGAGCAACCGGTGGGATCAGGGGGGATTTGATGGGCACAACAGTCGCTTTGATCTGTAACAGACTGGCTGCTTGAAACAGCTGTTGTGCCCATCTGATCACCCCTGCACTTACCTCTTTCCACCGGTCACTCCATTTCAATGCCGGTGTACATCTGAATGGCTGTATTCCTGAACTAAATGAGCAATAAGACAGCGATGAGATTGTGCCCAGTCTGTGTGTCCGTATATTGTTATAATGCAATATCTGCTAAAGGTGAAATTTCAGTTTAACGTTACAATACCAAATTAATCTGGTAGCAATCTATGGTCCCGCTATTCTAAAGAGTGCACTGTTGTCTGATGCCATGTGCTGTACTGTTCTGTTGAATAAACTGCAATGTAATGTAGTACATACAAAGCAATGCTTGTTTCTCCTTTAATCCAAGTTCTTTGGTTTTACGATGCATGCAATTCACTATATAACTACCTAAAACTAATGTGTTAGGTGGGCTGCTTTAACATCCATTTTCATTACTTTACAGGTTGTCATCCTGAAGCAACTTTCCGGTAATGAAGTGTACAGCAGAAGGACACTGTGGACATTGATACATTAATATGCTACCTCTTAATTCTGTGCTGCCCCTTACCTCTTATATGTCTTAGCCAAAAGCTTATGACATTTTAATTATTCATATCTTAAGTATGTTTAATCTTTGAACTAGCTAAAAAAGGGAGCAAGTAAACAGGTCTCTCAAACTTTTCTTGCCAACCTTCAAAGGTCAAACCTGGCTGTGGCACCTAAATTCGAAAGTAATTAGTTCGAGATTTACGGGGATTGCATGCCAATCTTCTCATAGCTTAGATGTGACATAGTGAATAACCTTTGTCAATCCCAGGAGATGTGCAAATAGATGAAAAGATAAATAGCAAAATATATCTCTTGCTTAGGGGCAGGTGAGCACTTTGCCCACAGAATAAAATGCCAACATCAGATTCAAATAGAGGTTTTTTTTTCTAGATCAAAAGTCCATTAAAGGCACATTGTACCACAAGACACATGATGACTGCTGGAAAGAGGCATTACCAAAGTGATTTAAATGAAATATTCTATACAGTAATATTTAAGCTACTGGTGATCACCTTTAGATTATTAAATATACATGGCTTACAATGAAAGGACATACGCTATATGCCAGATGTTGTAACAAGATCTTGTAAGAAGAAGATTGGGAATTTAGACCAATTAACTTTGAAAGGGATTAAATATAGGAAGAAATCATATACTTTATTCTGTTCACTCCAAAAGTCTTGAATCATTTTTGTTGCCATATTTTATATTTATTGGCTTACTCCTCATTGCCCTTTGTATTTCCTTGAACTGTTTTACTTGCATTCTCCTCTTTACTTTGGCTATTCACGTCACTGTGTCAACAGGTGCAATCACTTTTTTTTTATGAAAGCATAGCAGAGCACAACACTTTTCAGCATTCTGCTGTCCAACAATCAAAGAACTTCCTTTTCTTTCTTGCTTGTGCTTAATTCACACAAGGTAGATGTAATGGGGATATCTTGCCATCAGAATGTGACATGGAGAATGGCACAATATAAAATAGTTACAAAAACACTATTTGGGCTTTAAAACCATCATCACATATAATCAAGCCACCACATTCAAATATCACGGGTGCAATTCGGAAATTATTGGACTATGACAATTAAAAACCAGGCATGTGCACAAGGATGGGGATGGGGGGTAAGCCTGGGTGCTCAAGCAACCTCTTTAACTGCTGCCAACATGTGTGCCCCGTTCCTCCAGGACTGCCTCTTCCTCACTGGCGCACTGCTGCAGCCTGTGGATCAGAGGCTCGGAATTCAAAGGCATAAAGCTTGCTGACCCCATGGCAGCCTGGTCACGTGATTTGCTGCCATAACATAACATCCGTTACATTGGCGACAGCAGGAAAGAAGGAGATGGGCTGCCACCTGCCAGAGGTGGGAGGGAGCATGCGGCATCCGGTGACAGGTGCCATTGTGTTTCACGGTCCACTGTCCTCTCTGAGTAGGAGGGGTTAGTGTGTCTTACATGTTCAGTCCTCTGCTCAGTATTCATGGTGCAGTGCAGGGAGGCAGTAGACTAGTGGCACACACATATTTTATTTATCAATGCTGTCCTTGGGGGCAGATGCTATCATGAGGAGAATCAGGCAATGAAGCCACCTATCTTGGAGGGAGGAGAAGGAGAGGGGGGGTTGGAGGGAAGTTGACTGTTGTGGGAAGTCACAGCGAGCAGAGGAAGTATAAGGCAATTGCTTTCTCGCTCGTTCTCTACACTTTTGCGGTACATAGCTGGAAGGGGGAGCAGGGACGGGGGAGCCAGGTGAGGGAGGGGGCACCCCCTCTCCCCACTGTTGTGCCCACAGCCCCCCCCCCCATCCTGGCTGCTACCACCTCAGGCTACCTGGGGGTGATACCTATTGGGTCCTGGCTGCAGCCATCTGTTTTTGGGGGGAGGGGGAAAAAACACACAAACGGATCAAAAATGTTTGCTGCAAAAGGGCAGCATGGATCCGTTTGCGTTCAGGTTTAGCAGCATCACGGACCACCAGGATCACGAACCACAGGCTCCGTCCTGCAACCGTGCCCAGTGTGGACCCACCCTAACAGTAGTTTCTTGAAGGATTAGCTTTTGGGGTGGTTCTTTGATCAGAACATGAGCAAACAAATTTCAACCTCTAAACTTAAAAATATAATGTAAGAATACTGTCTGAGTACAGTAATAAAGGCGAAAGAGGCGCCCAGAAAAAATAAAATGCATTAAAAACAAATAAAATGAAGAGTGAGGTGGCTTACCTTAATGAACACAAAATTCACGTATTCATAGAATTTTATTGCAGTGGCAATGCATTTCGTGGGTGTCATTCCCACTTCCTCAGGCCAAAAAGCAGTGCCTAATAGTGCTTGTAGCCACAAATAAGGCGCATTATTTGTGACTACAAGCACTATTAGGCACTGCTATTTGGCCTGAGGAAGTGGGTATGCACCCACGAAACATGTTGCCAGTGCAATAAAATTCTATTAATACATGAATTTGTCTTCACTGAGGTAAGCCACCTCACTCTTTTCATTTTATTTGTTTTTAACTCATTTTATCTTCTCTGGACGCCTCTTTCCCCTTTATCCTGTGCCTACACCCTCCTTTTGGAGGGGGATCAACTCTCTTTGACCAATTTAGGTCATTTGAGTTTGCTTTTTATCAAGAGTGTGACCATCACCAGCTCCGTCTGGTCACCCGAGTGGAGTCGGGGTTATACATCTCCACCTGCTTCTAGTGGTCGGTTGCCCTTCTGCAACCCACCTTTGTGAGTTTAATTCATCTGCATATTTTACATATTTCTGGTACTGTGACATACTGCACTATATGGGCTCCTGTTGTCTCTTTCTGCAGGGTGCAATTTTTATTATCCCTACTTTTAGTGAGTACAGTAATATAAATGGTAGTGTTGATCTCAATGGGTAATTTCGCTGTCATTAATTTTCATGTAATTTTTGTAATTACGATTTTTATCATAATTACAATTTTAATGAGAATGTTTATTTTGGTTAATTTTTTGAAAGTTATGCAAAATTATATTCAAGGAATCCACTAACATGTTGATATGAGAAATCACATTTTTACACATTTGAGAAAGTCCTAGTTTTGTTAAATTAGGAGTTATTAGGAAATTACGCATCATAATTACAATTATGTGCAAAATTAATTTTTCAATAATTTGAAATTTTGCTGTGTGATTTTGCTTCATAATTGCACATTTTCAGGAAATGTTTAAATGTGCACAACAAAGTTACATAATACCACACAATTCAGCATGTACACAACATAGCTAAATACATTTGGTTCTTAAGCAATAATAATTGTGCAGCATATAGGAGACCTATTATACACTACCAAACCTGTATGTAATATCACTGATATGAAAAAAGTAAGAAGAATTCAATGGAAAAGATTGATCTGCGGATCACTTCATATTTTTATTATTACATTTTTAAAAATTATTTGGTGAGTCATGTTCACTATGGTATTAATAACGTTTTTAATAATATATTTCCCTCAATCTATATTGCTACCTTACAGCATCATAACAGGTGAGATATTTAAAAACTCCAACGGTGGGAGGTGGTGCACTGTTGAAGCAGCATCTGCATGAATGAGTTCATGGAAAAATAATCTGTCAATGTCTGAGAAATTCATATCAGAACCTAGAAAATCCTGGAGGCCTTTTGGAAAAAAAACATAACTATTTACTTAACACAGGGGTCTATGTAGGACTGACCTAATTTAGGTCTTTAAAAAGGTTTGATCCAGGATGCGCGCAATGCAAGACTTACAAGGAATCATTATATATACTCCGTTATATGCCCGATCCCGTTTCCAGGAACTGGCCAATTTGGATTTTTTGAAGAACTGGTCCAGAGAGGGAACTCTAACATTAAATCAGGTATTGACTGAAAACGAGCATCTGAAACCGTTAGCTGATCTTCTCTGCATTTTGAATAGACCTCATACTATGTTAGTGAATTTTCAATATATGCAATTGAAACATGCAGTTGATAGGCAGCGAGTGGTACATCCCCTATATTTGCAGCCGGCTCCGCTTTACAATCTAGTGAGCCAGTATAAGGGGCGTAGCGGCTTTATCTCAGTTTCATATTCTATGATACTGGGATTATTCCTGAAAAAGTTCCCTCTCAAATGCTTTAATAAATGGTGTGAAGAGCTGGGGTTAACGGAGGAGGAATGGGTTAACATCCTTCAAAATGTCCCTTTGGTATCTACTAACGCCTCACAAAAGTTGTCCTAGCTAAATATCCTGTATAGGAATTTATTAATTTATTAAAGAGACTTTACTCTATGAAGTGTGGAGACGATCCAGTTTGTCCCAGGTGCCGCAGAGAGCACGGAGATTTGATTCACATGCTATGGAGGTGCCCAAAGTTGCATAGATACTGGAGGGAGGTGATGGATATTATAGATACGGTCGCTAAACAAAAAATAACTAGATCTGTAATAATATGCATTTTGGGCTCATCCCTGGATCTGAAAGTACAAGAAAA
Organism: Hyperolius riggenbachi; assembly: GCF_040937935.1. Taxonomy (NCBI): domain Eukaryota; kingdom Metazoa; phylum Chordata; class Amphibia; order Anura; family Hyperoliidae; genus Hyperolius; species Hyperolius riggenbachi. The sequence goes on from NC_090649.1 coordinate 261,167,188, forward strand.
AGTACAAATAATGATTCTGCGCCTATTATTTCAAGCTAGAAAGCTAATTTTAATACAATGGAAAAGCCCCAATACCCCTAAAGTAGAAGATTGGATAAAACAAGTGAACTACTACTTAAAGCTGGAAAAAGTTACCTACCAGCACAGAAATGCAGCTGGGAAGTTTGACTCAATTTGGGCGGGGTGGTTAGATACTCCGGGTCTGCCGGATAGTTCATTAATTCAAGACAGGTTATTTTCAGGAGGTTCATAAGGGGTATGGTCGAGGCTGTTATATTATAATGATTCGTTTTAAAGTAATCCGTTTGTGGTGTATAGTACTGCTGCATTGTTTGTTCATATACTAATATATCTATGTTGGAGATGTATACTTTATATGGTTTAATAAAGGCTGATTAAAAAAAAAAAAAAAAAAGGTTTGATCCACATATTTCCTTGGAGGATATCTGATCATGCCCTGGTTATTTCATCCTTCTGCTTAGTGGATAGTGGGTCAGACTATGGAGGTTGCCCAGTGGGTGCAGTTGTAAGGAGGGTTTTAAATGGCTATTGGAATATAAATGAAGGGACACCCACCTTGGTGTGCTTTTTCAGAAGGCAGTAGGGTGTTTGCTACCTAATTGCATGAGCAAGTAGGGGTGCACCTGGCAACTAAGCAGTGTATGTAAAAACATATCTGTCAGCAGGACACTTGAATGTCTACAGTGTCTACCTGTTTGGACCCAGCTTGCTATATCAACCCCACTCAAACTCCACCTGCCATGGTTCAGCCTGGCTCTCATCTGTGATTGAACCTTACTACCCTGACCTCCATCTAACCACCGACTATTCCTTATTGCTTTCTACCCTGACTACTGGCTTGTCAGACTTTGACTCCAGAGAAAACTCTGCACTCACTGCCAGTGAACTGCATCATGGTACTTCCCTGTTTATAGGGTAATTCCAGGTGCCATGCTCTAGTGGTTTTTGAAAGAACAGAAATCCCTCAGCTACTATGAGATGGGATTGTTTATTTATTGCTTGTTTGGCCAGTTTGGCATAACGGCTGGTGAAATGATGTAGAAACTGTAAGCACAAATGCTTGATAAAAAATTATAACAATAACAATAAGGCACTAGCATTGTGGTTGTGTCTTCCTTTTTAGAGAATAAGACTTTTAGCTGGGGCAACAGGATATGGTTAGATTGTTAATGTGTGGTTTAACTGGCTCGGGACTGCATAAGTGTGAATCTATGTCACAAAAGGCTCTGATATTAAGGGGCCAGAGACATGCAGTCCGATAAGAGTAAAATTATTTCTCAGGTGCATTATTTAAAATGCAGAGTGAATGTTGAACAAATCCAGCACACAAAGTTTTTTTTAAAAAAAAAAGTCTATTTCTGATTATTTTGATCCATTACGTACATGCACTGTTATAAATGTTATCACTTTTTCTAGCAATAAATGTGTAATAAGAAAAAAAATATTACATAACACTTAGTCAAGTTTTTCTGGCTGTACTTGACTAGATAGTCAGAGTGCATGTTTCTTATTAAGTAAAAGACATCTGGTTCATTTCTGAAAAAAAAAATTGTGCTATATTGATATGTATAAGTACAGTTAAGAGATAGAATATATTAAAATCATTTATATAAGTACATTATGCCTTTTTAACTTTTTGTACATACTATATATTTACATTTTTATTTCAGTTTAACTGTGGAGTGTGAATTCATTGGTTATTTGCCTACTGGCAGAAACACACTGTAGATTTAGAGTTCCTCTGTTCTATAAAGTGTGAATCTGTGACTCCTATTAAAATGGAAATATTCAAAGCAAGCAGACATTGGTAATTGTCTGTTCCAAGGACATGTTAATGCATCTGAGAGGATATTAAAGCTTAACACAGAAAGAGGTCCTAGTGGCAAACTGTAAAACTGCTTAACAGAATTACAGGCAGAACCAATGCGCACATTGCTGTTACACCTTCTAAGCAGGAGCTTTAGGAAAGAATCAAATGTATAGGCAGATCTAATTGTTTAGTATGAACAGTTTTTTAAATATTGGAAACATGTTTCCCAATTATATGTGAAAACTATGCAACGTGAATAGTGGTGCTTGAAAGTTGTGGATCCTTTACACTGTTCTATATTTTTACATGAATGCAACCTAAAATATCACCCAATTTTCAAATAAGCCCCAAAATTTGAAAAACCTGGTTGAACAAATGAAACAAAAATTGATTAAATTAGTCATGTAGTTATTGAAAATAATGATCCAATAACATACAGTATGTGCATGTGCAAAAGTAAGTAAATATTTAAGATTGTCATATAATTTGAAGATGAAGTCAGGGTCTGGTGTTTTCAAGCAATGGATTAACAATCAGGTCAGGTATGAGTGAGATAGTCTTGTTTTATTTAAAGAATTGGGGAACCAGCAAAAGCTGATCACACATACAACACACTTGTGGATGTTTATCATGTCTAGAAAAAAGGAGGTGTATGTCGACATCAGAAAAAGTGTTGATAACAATAAAGCTGGAAAAGGTTACAAGACCACTTTTAACCCTTTCCACTCGGAGTTCTTTCCTAAAGGGAGTCGTTTTTGCTCTGAGTTTTTTTTTACAGAAATGCGCTCTCCCTCTTACTCTCTCTCTCCGATTTTAACATGGGACGTAACACAGTAACATGGTATATCTTATTTTAACCACTTGAGGACCGTAGGCTTTACCCCCCCTTAAGGCCCAGACCCTTTTTTTCCATTCAGACCACTGCAGCTTTCACGGTTTATTGCTCGCTCATACAGCCTACCACCTAAATGAATTTTGGCTCCTTTTCTTGTGACTAATAAAGCTTTCTTTTGGTGCTATTTGATTGCTGCTGCTATTTTTACTTTTTATTATATTCATCAAAAAAGACATGATTTTTTTAACTTTCTGTGCTGACAGTTTTCAAATAAAGTAAAATTTCTGTATACATGCAGCACGAAAAATGAGGACAAACATGTTTTTAATAAAAAAAACCTATTCAGCCTATATTTATTGGTTTGGGTAAAAGTTATAACGTTTACAAACTATGGTGCAAAAAGTGAATTTTCCCATTTTGACGCATCTATGACTTTTCTGACCACCTGTCATGTTTCATGAGGGGCTAGAATTCCAGGATAGTATAAATACCCCCCAAATGACCCCATTTTGGAAAGAAGATATCCCAAAGTATTCACTGAGAGGCATGGTGAGTTCATAGAAGATTTTATTTTTTGTCACAAGTTAGTGGAAAATGACACTTTGTGACGAAAAAGAAAAAAAAAGTTTCCATTTCTGCTAACTTGCGTAAAAAAAAAATGAAATCTCTCACGGCCTCACTATGCTCCTCTCTTAATACCTTGAAGTGTCTACTTTCCAAAATGGGGTAATTTGTGGGGTGTGTTTACTGTCCTGGCATTTTGGGGGGTGCCTAATTGTAAGCACCCCTGTAAAGCCTAAAGGTGCTCATTGGACTTTGGGCCCCTTAGCGCAGTTAGGGTGCAAAAAAGTGCCACACATGTGGTATTGCCGTACTCAGGAGAAGTAGTACAATGTGTTTTGGGGTGTATTTTTACACATACCCATGCTGGGTGGGAGAAATATCTCTGTAAATGACAATTGTTTGATTTTTTTTTACACACAATTGTCCATTTACAGAGAGATTTCTCCCACTCAGCATGGGTATGTGTAAAAATACACCCCAAAACACATTATACTACTTCTCCTGAGTACGGCGATACCACATGTGTGGCACTTTTTTGCACCCTAACTGCGCTAAGGGGCCCAAAATCCAATGAGTACCTTTAGGATTTCACAGGTCATTTTTGTTTCAAGACTACTCCTCACGGTGTAGGGTCCCTAAAATGCCAGGACAGTATAGGAACCCCACTAATGACCCCATTTTAGAAAGAAGACACCCCAAGGTATTCCGTTAGGAGTATGGTGAGTTCATAGAAGATTTTATTTTTTGTCACAAGTTAGCGGAAATTGATTTTAATTTTTTTTTTCACAAAGTGTCATTTTCCGCTAACTTGTGACAAAAAAAATTTCTATGAACTCACCAAACACCTAACGGAATACCTTGGGGTGTCTTCTTTCTAAAATGGGGTCACTTGTGGGGTTCCTATACTGCCCTGGCATTTTAGGGGCCCTAAACCGTGAGGAGTAGTCTAGAAAACAAATGCCTCAAAATGACACTTTGTGAAAAAAACCATTAAAAAACAATTTCCGCTAACTTGTGACAAAAAATAAAATCTTCTATGAACTCGTCATACACCTAACAAAATACCGTGGGGTGTCTTTTTTCTAAAATGGGGTCACTTGTGGGGTTCCTATACTGGCCTGGCATTTTACGGGCCCAAAACCGTGAGTAGTCTGGAATCCAAATGTCCCAAAATGACTGTTCAGGGGTACAGTATAAGCATCTGCAAATTTTGATGACAGGTGGTCTATGAGGGGTAGAGATGGGCCGAACCTCTGATTTTAGGTTCGCGAACCGGGTTCGCGAACTTTCGCGTAACGTTCGGTTCGAGTTAAAGTTCGCGAACCGCAATAGACTTCAATGGGGATGCGAACTTTGCAAAAAAAAATAATTATGCTGGCCACAAAACTGATGGAAAAGATGTTTCAAGGGGTCTAACACCTGGAGGGGGGCATGGCGGAGTGGGATACATGCCAAAAGTCCCAGGGAAAAGTCTGGATTTGACGCAAAGCAGCGTTTTAAGGGCAGAAATCACATTGAATGCTAAATGACAGGCCTAAAGGTAGTGTAATTAAGGTACTGCTTCACACTGACACACCAAACTCACCGTGTAACGCACCGCAAACAGCTGTTTGTGTAGTGATGGCCGTGCTGGACTGGTGCGCACCATGGCGAGAGTGCAGGTTTTGGTGGCTTTACAGCCCATATGGTCGCCTGGCTGATGTAGCTGAATGACAGAACAGTGACTGTCCAGCTGATCAAATTTGGTCTGACCACAATGAAGCAACGACCTTATTATCTTTTGTGTGCCCCCCGAGACACTCATCTAGGCGCCGGTCATTGCTTCATTGTGATACGCAAGACCCTTCACCACGGCAAGGTAATGATCACGAAGGGGAATGGGCGCATGTACATGCCTTTTCTTTTGTTGTTGCAGCTGCCCGCAGTGCAGGCAGAAAAATTAGGCAGTCATGTACACGCACCAGAAAAATTATTACAGCGGCCGCTGCTAGCAGCGGCCTAAAAAATTCAGCAATCCGCCTGGAGTCCCGGACCCTGTTGGTGGTGGCGGAGAAGGTAGTCAAGCGGCCTGCAGGCAGACATGCTGTGTAGAGGGACTGGGAGCGACTTAGTCTTCTTGGGGCAGGCCAGGCAGCCAGTCACACGGCGTGCAGGCAGAGATGCTGTGTGTGCGGGGACTGACTTAGTCTTGGGGCGGGCAGCAGCCCTCCGGGATCCATGCCTCATTCATTTTGATAAAGGTGAGGTACATAACACTTTTGTGATTTAGGCGACTTCTCTTCTCTGTGACAATGCCTCCAGCTGCGCTGAAGGTCCTTTCTGACAGGACGCTTGCGGCAGGGCAGGAGAGAAGTTGGATGGCAAATTGGGACAGCTCTGGCCACAGGTCAAGCCTGCGCACCCAGTAGTTCAAGGGTTCCTCATCGCTGTTCACAGCAGTGTCTACATCCACACTTAAGGCCAGGTAGTCGGCTACCTGCCGTTCCAGGCGTTGGTGGAGGGTGGATCCGGAAGGGCTACGGCGAGGCGTTGGACTAAAGAACGTCCGCATGTCCGACATCACCATGAGATCGCTGGAGCATCCTGTCTTTGACTGCGTGGACACGGGACGAGGATTACTGGCAGTGGTACCTTGCTGGCGTTGTGCTGTCACATCACCCTTAAAGGCATTGTAAAGCATAGTTGACAGCTGGTTCTGCATGTGCTGCATCCTTTCCACCTTCCGGTGAGTTGGTAACAGGTCCGCCACTTTGTGCCTGTACCGAGGGTCTAGTAGTGTGGCCACCCAGTACAGCTCATTCCCCTTGAGGTTTTTTATACGGGGGTCCCTCAACAGGCAGGACAGCATAAAAGACGACATCTGCACAAAGTCGGATCCAGTACCCTCCATCTCCTCTTGCTCTTCCTCAGTGACGTCACGTATGCGCACTGATGCGGTGGGTTCACTGAACACAACAGGTATGCAGTGGCGGGTTCACTGGACACAACAGGTATGCAGTGGCGGGCTCACTGAACACAACAGGTATGCAGTGGCGGGTTCACTGGACACAACAGGTATGCAGTGGCGGGTTCACTGAACACAACAGGTATGCAGTGGCGGGTTCACTGAACACAACAGGTATGCAGTGGCGGGTTCACTGAACAGTACAGGTATACAGTGGTGGGTTCACTGAACACAACAGGTATGCAGTGGCGGGTTCACTGGACACAACAGGTATGCAGTGGCGGGTTCACTGAACACAACAGGTATGCAGTGGCGGGTTCACTGGACACAACAGGTATGCAGTGGCGGGTTCACTGAACACAACAGGTATGCAGTGGCGGGTTCACTGAACACAACAGGTATGCAGTGGCGGGTTCACTGAACAGTACAGGTATACAGTGGCGGGTTCACTGAACACAACAGGTATGCAGTGGCGGGTTCACTGAACAGGTATACAGTGGCGGGTTCACTGAACAGAACAGGTATACAGTGGCGGGTTCACTGAACACAACAGGTATGCAGTGGCGGGTTCACTGAACAGGTATGCAGTGGCGGGTTCACTGAACAGTACAGGTATACAGTGGCGGGTTCACTGAACACAACAGGTATGCAGTGGTGGGTTCACTGAACAGGTATGCAGTGGCGGGTTCACTGAACAGTACAGGTATACAGTGGCGGGTTCACTGAACACAACAGGTATGCAGTGGCGGGTTCACTGAACAGGTATACAGTGGCGGGTTCACTGAACAGAACAGGTATGCAGTGGCGGGTTCACTGAACAGGTATACAGTGGCGGGTTCACTGAACAGAACAGGTATACAGTGGCAGGTTCACTGAACACAACAGGTATGCAGTGGCGGGTTCACTGAACAGGTATGCAGTGGCGGGTTCACTGAACAGTACAGGTATACAGTGGCGGGTTCACTGAACACAACAGGTATGCAGTAGCGGGTTCACTGAACAGGTATACAGTGGCGGGTTCACTGAATAGAACAGGTATACAGTGGCGGGTTCACAGAACAGGTATGCAGTGGTGGGTTCACAGCACAGGTATGCAGTGGCAGGTTCACTGAACAGGTATGCAGTGATGGGTTCACAGCACAGGTATGCAGTGGCAGGTTCACTGAACAGGTATGCAGTGATGGGTTCACAGAACAGGTATGCAGTGGTGGGTTCACAGCACAGGTATGCAGTGGCAGGTTCACTGAACAAGTATGCAGTGATGGGTTCACAGCACAGGTATGCAGTGGCAGGTTCACTGAACAGGTATGCAGTGATGGGTTCACAGAACAGGTATGCAGTGGTGGGTTCACAGCACAGGTATGCAGTGGCAGGTTCACTGAACAGGTATGCAGTGATGGGTTCACAGAACAGGTATGCAGCGGCAGGTTCACTGAACAGGTATGCAGTGGTGGGTTCACAGTACAGGTATGCAGTGGTGGGTTCACAGAACAGGTATGCAGCCAGCCAGGAACAAGTTAAGCCTAACTAATCTTTCCCTGAGAGACAGTCTGCAGCAGCTCGCCCTACTCTCACTAACGCAGGCAGCACACGAGTGACCGTAATGGCCGCCGCTGCCTGCCTTATATAAGGGGGGGTGGGGCTCCAGGGGCTAGTGTAGCCTAATTGGCTACACTGGGCCTGCTGACTGTGATGTAGAGGGTCAAAGTTGACCCTCAAGGTGCATTATGGGGCGAACCGAACTTCCGCAAAGGTTCGCCAGCGGGACGCGAACGCGAACCACCGAAGTTCGCGTGGAACCGTTCGCCGGCGAACCGTTCGGCCCATCTCTAATGAGGGGGCGAATCTTGTGGAACCGGTCATAAGCAGGGTGGCCTTTTAGATGACAGGTTGTATTGGGTCTGATCTGATGGATAGGAGTGCTAGGGGGGTGACAGGAGGTGATTGATGGGTGTCTCAGGGGGTGGTTAGAGGGGAAAATAGATGCAATCAATGCACTGGGGAGGTGATCGGAAGGGGGTCTGAGGGGGATCTGAGAGTTTGGCCGCGTGATCAGGAGCCCACACGGGGCAAATTAGGGCCTGATCTGATGGGTAGGTGTGCTAGGGGGTGACAGGAGGTGATTGATGGGTGTCTCAGGGGGTGGTTAGAGGGGAAAATAGATGCAATCAATGCACTGGGGAGGTGATCGGAAGGGGGTCTGAGGGGGATCTGAGAGTTTGGCCGCGTGATCAGGAGCCCACACGGGGCAAATTAGGGCCTGATCTGATGGGTAGGTGTGCTAGGGGGTGACAGGAGGTGATTGATGGGTGTCTCAAGGTGTGATTAGAGGGGGGAATAGATGCAAGCAATGCACTGGCGAGGTGATCAGGGCTGGGGTCTGAGGGCGTTCTGAGGGTGTGGGCGAGTGATTGAGTGCTCTAGGGGCAGATAAGGGTCTAATCTGATGGGTAGCAGTGACAGGGGGTGATTGATGGGTAATTAGTGGGAGTTTAGGGTAGAGAACAGATGTAAACACTGCACTTGGGAGGTGATCTGACATCGGATCTGCGGGCGATCTATTGGTGTGGGTGGGTGATCAGATTGCCTGAAAGGGGTAGGTTAGGGGCTGATTGATGGGTGGCAGTGACAGGGGGTGATTGATAGGTGATTGACAGGTGATTGACAGGTGTTCAGTGGGTTATTACAGGGAATAACAGATGTAAATAATGCACTGGCGAACTGATAATGGGACGTCTGAGGGCAATCTGAGCGTGTAGGCGGGTGATTGGGTACCCGCAAGGGGCAGATTAGGGTCTGATCTGATGGGTAACAGTGACAGGTGGTGATAGGGAGTGATTGATGGGTGATTGATGGGTAATTAGTGGGTGTTTAGGGTAGAGAACAGATGTAAACAATGCACTTGGGAGGTGATCTGACGTCGGATCTGCGGGCGATCTATTGGTGTGGGTGGGTGATCAGATTGCCTGCAAGGGGCAGGTTATTACAGGGGGGATAGAGGCATACAGTACACAGGGGGGGAGGTCTGGGAAGGGGGGGGTCTGGGGAGAATCTGAGGGGTGGGGGGTGATCAGGAGGGAGCAGGGGGCAGTTTAGGGAATAAAAAAAAATAGTGTCGACAGATAGTGACAGGGAGTGATTGATGGGTGATTAGGGGGGTGATTGGGTGCAAACAGGGGTCTGGGGGGTGGACAGGGGGGGTCTGAGGGGTGCTGTGGGCGATCAGGAGGCAGGGGGGGGGAAATCAGTGTGCTTGGGTGCAGACTAGGGTGGCTGCAGCCTGCCCTGGTGGTCCCTTGGACACTGGGACCACCAGGGCAGGAGGCAGCCTGTATAATAGGCTTTGTATTGATTACAAAGCCTATTATACGCATGGATCGGCGGAGATTTGTATTCCTCCGCCCATCGGCGCTGCTAAGTGGCCGGCGAGCTGGAGGCTAAATCCCTGACCATCGATCCCTGGCGGAGGATCGCGTCACGGATGACGTGATCGCTCCGCCCATGCCTGTACAAGGACCGCCGCCTCTGTGCATGCGGCGGTCCTTGCGGGATCCACTTTCTGGCCGCCCCTGTGCAGTGGGCGGTCAGCAAGTGGTTAAAGAACAGATTATAACGTTAAATTTGATACCTTATTTGGACAGTTTGGCATCTTCTATTGGCTGGTAGCAGAGGAGAAAGCCAAGGTATGGTAAATTGTAAAACAGTTTCCTGGGTGTAATCCTGGCCTGTGTGAGCAAGTTTTGCAATAATAGGTTGTTTTATGCCTGCCACCTGATGTCTTACTGTCCCTACACACAATGCAATCTTTGGTATTTCGATTGGGCATATTAGCAATAAAATACTGGCTACTATTTACACTCTCCCCCAGTCCATTCCATAGGATTCCATTGATTCTCTGTGCAACTTTGCAGGCAATCTGCAAAAAATCGACAATGTAATTTGCAAGGATTTTGCATGTCATTTACAGAAAGGAATCTGCAAAAATGAATCAGCAAGGAATTAGTATGTAAAAAAAAAAATATATGCAAAACTTCAAAATTTCATTGCATCTGTCACTTCCTGGTGCACCAATTGCGAACTTCCGGTTTTTGGGCAGGGGGGGGGGGTACTGAGTGTGTGGGCATGTAGTTTTACATGCCCACTAATAGCCAGGTGAGGATCGGGCCAGCCGGAGAGGATAAACCGCCGCTCGAGAAATGTCCCGCATAGCGGGACATACGAGCGGAAAGGGTTAAAGAGTTTAGACTCCTACAATCAAGTTACACAGATGCATATAAATGGAAGAAGTTCAAGACCAATATTACCCTACCCAGAAGTGGTCAACCATCAAGTATAATTCCAACTGTAAGAAGTTTAATCATCTGAGTGGCTACAAAGGGATTTTTAAGCAACTGAAGGCCTGCCCTACATTAATGAATGTTGATGTTCTTGAGATCATCATCAAGAAGACTCTGAACTGCAATGGTGTTAAAGACCTAAGCTGAGTGGTTCAAGTAAGAAAACCCACCAACATCCAAGAGATGAAGCTTTTCTGTATGGCTCAATGCCTCAATAAGTGCAGAACAGTGTTAGAAGCCATGTAGGTTGATATTGTCTAGGAGTATTAGCCCTGTGCCCACTGGCCCTACTGTTCTAGCCACCCAACCTGCATGGCTGATGAAGACATTAATAAGGTTTGTGGGTGGAGTGAGCAAAGCTATTTTTGTTCTGATGAAAAAACATGTTTAATAAGCATTTCATCAGCTGTTTGCTACACTACAGCCATCACTTGGGAGCATAAGGGTGGCCAGGAATTCCTATACAATCACATGCTCTGCATTCCTGTGGCTTATTTAGTGTGTTCACAATAAATAATTTTTCATGATCAGGGTTTAACACCAAATGGCATGGCATTAGTAAATTACAGATTTATAAGCAGATGTTTGGAAACATGCATAAAGGGCACCAAATTATGTTTAACCATTTATCATTTTTCATGCAGTATATCTCTGCCCCTTGAGACTTTATCGTAGCCTCAAGGGAGTATTACCGCGATTGCCACTGTGCATGCTTTCATATGAGAGTATAGAACTGTTATTTTTAAATAAGGAAATGTAATTATATATGGACGCAAAATGTAAAAAATAATTTTTATTTCCAAATAAAATATTGTCCCCATACATTGTACTTGGGGTTTATTTTAACCACTTCACCACTGAGGGGTTTTACCCCCTGAGCACCAGAGCAATTTTCACCTTTCAGCGCTCCTTCCATTCATTCGTCTATAACTTTATTATTACTTATCGCAATGAAATGAACTATATCTTGTTTTTTTCGCCACCAATTAGGCTTTCTTTAGGTGGGACATTATGCCAAGAATTATTTTTTTCTAAATGTGTTTTAATGGGAAAATAGGAAAAATGTGGGGAAAAAAATAATTATTTTTCAGTTTTCGGCCATTATAGTTTTTAAATAATGCATGCTACTGTAATTAAAACCCATGAAACGTATTTGCCTTTTTGTCCCGGTTATAAAACCATTTAAATTATGTCCCTATCACAATGTTTGGCGCCAATATTTTATTTGGAAATAAAGGTGCATTTTTTTCAGTTTTGCGTCCATCCCTAATTACAAGCCCATAGTTTATAAAGTAACAGTGTTATACCCTTTTGACATAAATATTTAAAAAGTTCAGTCCCTAAGGTAACTATTTATGTATTTTTTTTAATTGTAAATTTTTTAATTTTTTTTTAATTACAAAAAAAAAAAAAAAATGGGGAGTGTGGGAGGTAATGAGTTAATTTTATGTGTAAAAGTCATTTATTTGTATGTGAAAAATGTGTAGGGTGTAGTTTACTATTTGGCCACAAGATGGCCACAGTAACTTTTTGTTTTAATGCGACCTCCAAGCTTCCTTCCGGAAGCTTGGAGGAAGAATAAGGAGGCTGGACACGTGAGTTTTTTCTCACAGTGATCGCGCTGCCCATAGGAGAGCAGCTGATCATTGCGGGGCTTAGATCAACGAACGGGAATGGATTTTCCCGTTCATTGATCTCTGGGCGAGCGGGCGGCGGCGTGTTTACTAGCGGCGGGCGGCGTGTTTACGAGCGGGAGCGCGGGCAGCGTCGGGAACGCGGAAAGTACGTGTTTCTCCGTCCCTGGTTTTTAAAGGATGGAAAAAGGGGCGGAGAAATACGTACACGCGGGGGTAAAGTGGTTAATATTTCAAACTGGGACAAATGGGCAAATAAAATGTGTGGGTTTTATCCACAGTACCATGTTTTATTTTAAAGTGGTAATACTAATTGGTAAAATAAGCAAAAAGAAAAAAAAACCATGACAACAACAGTAAAAAAAGCAACTGTAATAATAACAGTCATCATCATCATCTTCCACTATAAAATGCAGTAGTCAAGGCTGCTTCCATTACCGAATTTTGTTTCAGTCCAATGTAGACAAAAAAGGAACTTTGAAGCATCTCAATTAAAGTGAAACTGGCGTATATTTTTTTGTTCATTTAACCACTTGCCGACCGCACGCTTATACCATGCGTCGGCAAAGTGGCAGCTGCAGGACCAGCGACTGCAGGCTGATGAATCAGGAAGCAGCCGCTCGTGCGAGCGGCTGCTTCCTGTCAATTCACGGCGGGGGCTCCGTGAATAGCCTGCGGGCCGCCGATGGCGGCTCGCAGGCTAAATGTAAACACAAGCGGAAATAATCCGCTTTGTTTACATTGTACGGCGCTGCTGCGCAGCAGCGCCGTAAGGCAGATCGGCGATCCCCGGCCAATCAGCGGCCGGGGATCGCCGCCATGTGACAGAAGACAGCCTGTCACTGGCTGCACAGGATGGATAGCGTCCTGTGCAGCCCGGATCTCCAGGGGGGCCAGGTAGGAGAGGGAGGGGGAGGATTTCGCCGCGGAGGGGGGCTTTGAGGTGCCCCCCCCGCAACACCCGGCAGGCAGGAGCGATCAGACCCCCCCAGCACATCATCCCCCTAGTGGGGAAAAAAGGGGGGCGATCTGGTCGCTCTGCCTGCACGCTGATCTGTGCTGGGGGCTGCAGAGCCCACCCAGCACAGATCAGCTAAAACAGCGCTGGTCCTTAAGGGGGGGTAAAGGGTGGGTCCTCAAGTGGTTAAGCACTACCAGCCTGGCAGCCCTGCTGATCATTCTGGTAACAGTAGTATCTTAAACACACCTGAAACAAGCATGCATCTAATCCAGATAAACTTGGGTCAGGAAATCTGATCCCTCATGCTTGCTCAGGGTCCATGGCTAAAAGTATTAGAGGCAGAGGATAAACGGGACTGCCAAGCAACTGGTGTTGTTTTTTATTAAATAAACATTGCAGCCTCCATACACCTCTCCCTTCAGGTTCCCCTTAAGGAATTGCTGAAACATCCAAAAACCTGTTCCTTGTCAGGTAGAACATGGAAAAAATGGGTATCCGCACACCTGTGTATTAACGCTGAGTGTGCTAGGGTCAAAAAGACAATATCTTAAACTAAGAGAAAAGAGGCCCTTTAAAAAAGCACCAATCAGCTTACACTGCAGATTATCACAAAAAAGTCTTTATTATACAAAAAAGAGTCATAATATATAGTTCATGTCTTGGAGATATAGAAAGCATTCTCATACACTTATACCAACACAAGAATAAAAACAATTAAAAACAAGATATTGCACAGCCTTGCCAACTGGTCATAATTGCACATCCCATCAAAAAATATATAACTCAATCAATGATATCTATCTCCACTCAGGGTTTTATATAAAGCCCATGTAGTGGAGGAACCCGGGTTCAGTATATAATACAGTGCAACCAACATACATTCCTAGTCACCATAGTAAACATTGCAAAAGATCCATGTGATAATAAATAACATGATACTAAATAGGAGCAGCCTATACATAAAGTGCACAGCGTGAAGAGGTAGAAAAAAGTGTTTAAAGATACTTAGACCGGGTGGAAGTATTCAGGAGCGCAGGGTGGCAAGGTAGGCAGAGGTTCCCCTCAGGATAGATCCCACTAGTTCTCCGGAAGTGAATCCGCTTTCTCAAGGAGAGGAGAGCATCCGTGTTCCTGGGTTCCTCCACTACATGGGCTTTATATAAAACCCTGAGTGGAGATAGATATCATTGAATGATTTATATATTTTTTGATGGGATGTGCAATCATGACCAGTTGGCAAGGCTGTGCAATATCTTGTTTTTAATAGTTTTTATTCTTGTGTTGGTAAAGGGGAAGAGAATGCTTTCTAAATCTCCATGACACAAACTATATATTATGACTTTTTTTTGTATAATAAAGACTTTTTTTGTGATAATCTGCAGTATTAGCTGATTGGTGCTTTTTTAAAGAGCCTATTTTCTCTTAGTTTAAGATCTTGTCAGGTAGAACTTTCACAAACATTTACAAATAGAAAAAAACAGGGTATCTTTGTAGATAAAATTCAAAGGAAGGTTTGAAAATGGCAAAGTTAGTATTTTGACCTCAACATTTTAATATCCTTTGATGTGATCTGAAGCAGGATACAGTAATTTAAAAAAAAACCAAAAACATTTTAAAGATATATGTGAATTGAAACCACTTTCGCCAAAATCTTCTATAAGAGTTTTTCAGGTATGGAATTTTCACTTGCACAATGGAGATCTCAGATGGTCCCTATAGTACAATTATTGTTGCTATATGATTATACATGATGATAAATGAGTAATGTTGCATCAATATCAAATGAAGCTTGTCTGGCAATCAGAAAACAAAGAAAGACTATATAAACAAAAATGCTAACTGTTAGGAATTAGCATCTTCACCTTTCCCAGCATGACCTTACACATTTCTTCCATGAGTAGTTGTTTGCTGTGCTTAAATATTATAACACAAATATAGTTACATAAAAGGTTATTGATTGGAAGAGTTGCTTGCCTTTTGTGCATTAGTTAATCAGACTGTTGTTTTGAAATCTGTCCAGAAACCCACAGAGGAACCTTTAGTAATCCATCTGTTTAAGTCTCAAATGGTTTCACTGCTCCACTCACTTACCAGCTCTGTTGGAATGTTAGTGCTTTATGATTAAAGGATACTGTTGTTGTTTCATCCATCATCGCAGGGTTTGCCATTAATAACATCGTTTTTTTTTTCTCTCCTCTTCAAGATATTTCTTTAAAAAGCCATTTAGACATTCTGCTTGCTCTCTCAGCCTTCCTTTCTTCCTGAGCACAGTTCATTTCCAAGAAAATAAATTAGAAGCGGCAAGCTTGAGGGAAACACACATACTTAATAAGATGTGTTATCTTATTGGAGTATTTTGAGAAATAATTGAAAATTAAACCTGTGCAGAGGTCAGAGGATACGCAAGCATTTAACTAACCATAAATAGGAATTGACATAGAATAAATGTATGGCTCAAATTGTGTACAAATTTTAATTCCAGCCTATCTCTGTTATAAATATTAACTTTTGAGATAAAAAAAAATCATGTTCTATGTCTTCCAATAATTTAGCTGGGAACGTTTAATTTTCATGCCAATAAAAGAAGAAGCTATGTATTGTATATTAAATCTGTCTATGTATGTATGTACAGTGGAAAGTTTGTGAACCCTTTAAATTGTTTTATATGTTACATGAGTGTGACCTAAAATGCAATCTGATTTTCACAAAAAAACCCTAAAAGTAAATTTTAAAAAATAGTTAAATAAATATAAAATATATATTTCATCATGGATCCAATAACAAATCTGCATGTGGCAAAGTTAAGTAAATCCTGAAAGTTTTATTTGCCATTCACATAAAAATATGGAACATTTTGAATGTTTCAGACATTTTTAATCACTGGTGTATCTATATTTCTTTCTTTCTCTGTCTAAGTATCTGCCTTAGAGATGAGCTCGAAGTTTCTCTAAATCATTTTCACATTGAAATGTACATTTTTGCTTGATGTGAAATTTTTGCAAAACTTTCTTCAAAAGGTGTTTTCTCATACCAATTGACTTCAATGCATTTTGTGTACATGTATTTTTGCATATATTGTCATTTGGGTGAAAAGGGCTTTTGCCATATCCATTGAGTTCAATGCAGTTGACAAAAATGTGTTTTTGCATGCTCATTTATACTTTTGTGTATTCTCCTCCATGTGTTTTCTTATAACCAAATATTTTCGTGAATATTGTCATATGTGCAAAAATAAGGCATTTTTGTGAAAATTGGGGTGAAAAGAAAATCGCTATATTTGCTCATCACTACCTCTGGCCATAGTAAATTAAAAAAAAAGTTAAAAGGTTTATTTACAATAAGAGTTACATAGATAAAATATAGAATAGAGGTAAGATGGAAAAAAAAAGTACACACAGAGACCCCCCAAAAAGGCGTTCCTGAGAGAGATGGTTAATGCGATGCTAATAATTTTGAGTTGATGCAAATGTATGTTAATTTTACGCAAATGTATGCAGCTTGAAAATTGGATTATTCAAATACAACAGCTGTATTTGATTGTTACATGTCCGAGCTGCCTAGATTTGCATGTAATTAATATAAAATCTGCAGAATTGTTAGTATTTCACAGATGTGTTAGTATTTTATTGACCATCACTATTCTCTGGCAATAAAAATAGCATAGAAATATTAAACCCATGATATCAGCACTGGCAAAAGAAATTATAACAAGGTATCAGCAAGAAATGTCTAAAAACAGACCACTTGTGCCATGAGATTTAAGTTTTGCTGATTAGCCAGGCCTACTTTCTTAAAAACTACTATGGCAGTTTTCTGCCTTTGCAAAGACTGCTAAGTGATTATGTCATCTGTGAGTGGTAAGTGTCTCCTAATGTGGCTTGAGGGATACTCTGCTTCTACCTATTCCACTGAGCCAACCTATCACAGAGAGGAGAGGTGAAGAGAGAAGTAGCCAGGCTATCACAGAGAGGAGAGGTGAAGAGAGAAGTTGCCAGGCTATCACAAAGAGGCGAGGTGAGGAGTGAAGTAGTGTAGTGCTACCCCCAGTATGTTGCATTCCAGAGCTGCCATAGTGAATCCCTGTTGCTTAATGACATAGTCACCTGTTGCTGCATTGTGTGAAAAAAGAGGGGGGACAGTTATGTTAAAGGGAACCTGAGGTGAGAGTTGCCCTCCAGTCCTGCTGTTCTTTATGGCTTCTGTAGTGTCTGAATTACACCCCTGAAAGAAGCATGTGGCTAATCCATTCACACTTGAGTCAGAGGACCTGATCTGCATGCTTTTTCAGGGTCTATGGCTAAACGTATTAGAGGAAGAGGATTAGCAGGACAACCAGGCAATGTGCATTGTTTAAAAGTGAAATTAATATGTCAGCCTCCATAGCCTTCTCGCTTCAGGTGTCATTCTGGCTCTTTTTCACTTTGGAATTTACGGCGGGGGTCCACTTTAAACTGAATATTTGTTATTAAATCAAGTGTCGTTTAACCACTTGAGGGCCGTGGGCTTTACCCCCCTTAAGGACCAGGCACTTTTTTTCCATTCAGACCACTGCAGCTTTCACGGTTTATTGCTCGGTCATACAACCTACCACCTAAATGAATTTTGGCTCCTTTTCTTGTCACTAATAAAGCTTTCTTTTTGTGCTATTTGATTGCTGCTGCGATTTTTACTTTTTATTATAATCATCAAAAAAGACATGAATTTTGTCAAAAAAATTATTTTTTTAACTTTCTGTGCTGGATAGTATAAATTCCCCCCAAATGACCCCATTTTGGAAAGAAGACATCCCAAAGTATTCACTGAGAGGCATAGTGAGTTCATAGAATATATTATTTTTTATCACAAGTAAGCGGAAAATGACAATTTGTGACCAAAAAAAAAAAAAGTTTCCATTCCTTCTAACTT
Source organism: Hyperolius riggenbachi (assembly GCF_040937935.1). Lineage (NCBI taxonomy): Eukaryota > Metazoa > Chordata > Amphibia > Anura > Hyperoliidae > Hyperolius > Hyperolius riggenbachi. The sequence goes on from NC_090649.1 coordinate 261,185,199, forward strand.
GCGACAAAAAAAATAAATGAAATCTGCCACGGACTCACCATGCCCCTCTCTGAATACCTTGCAGTGTCTACTTTCCAAAATGGGGTCATTTGTGGAGTGTGTTTACTGTCCTGGCATTTTGGGAGGTGCTAATTTGTAAGCACCCCTGTAAAGCCTAAAGGTGCTCATTGGACTTTGGGCCCCTTACCTCAGTTAGGCTGCAAAAAAGTGCCACACATGTGGTATTGCCGTACTCAGGAGAAGTAGTATAATGTGTTTTGGGGTGTATTTTTACACATACCCATGCTGGGTGGGAGAAATATCTCTGTAAATGACAATTGTTTGATTTTTTTTTTTTACACACAATTGTCCATTTACAGAGATATTTCTCCCACTCAGCATGGGTATGTGTAAAAATACACCCCAAAACACATTATACTACTTCTCCTGAGTACGGCGATACCACATGTGTGGCACTTTTTTGCACCCTAACTGCACTAAGGGGCCCAAAGTCCAATGAGTACCTTTAGGATTTTACAGGTCATTTTTGTTTCAAGACTACTCCTCACGGTTTAGGGCCCCTAAAATGCCAGGGCAGTATAGGAACCCCACTAATGACCCCATTTTAGAAAGAAGACACCCCAAGGTATTCCGTTAGGAGTATGGTGAGTTCATAGAAGATTTTATTTTTTTGTCACAAGTTAGCGGAAATTGATTTTAATTGTTTTTTTTTTCACAAAGTGTAATTTTCCGCTAATTTGTGACAAAAAATAAAATCTTCTATGAACTCACCATACTCCTAACGGAATACCTTTGGGTGTCTTCTTTCTAGAATGGGGTCATTTGTGGGGTTCCTATACTGCCCTGGCATTTTAGGGGCCCTAAACCGTGAGGAGTAGTCTTGAAACCAAATGTCGCAAAATGACCTGTGAAATCCTAAAGTACTCATTGGACTTTGGGCCCCTTAGCGTACTTAGAGTGTAAAAAAGTGCCACACATGTGGTACCGCCGTACTCAGGAGAAGTAGTATAATGTGTTTTGGGGTGTATTTTTACACATACCCATGCTGGGTGGGAGAAATTTCTCTGTAAATGACAATTGTTTGATTTTTTTTACACACAATTGTCCATTTACAGAGAGATTTCTCCCACCCAGCATGGGTATGTGTAAAAATACACCCCAAAACACATTATACTACTTTTCCTGAGTACGGCAGTACCACATGTGTGACACTTTTTTGCAGTCTAGGTGCTAAGCTAAGGGGCCCAACATCCTATTCACAGGTCATTTTGAGGCATTTGTTTTCTAGACTACTCCTCACGGTTTACGGCCCCTAAAATGCCAGGGCAGTATAGGAACCCCACAAGTGACCCCATTTTAGAAAGAAGACACCCCAAAGTATTCCGTTAGGTGTATAGCGAGTTCATAGAAGATTTCATTTTTTGTCACAAGTTAGTGAAAAATGACACTTTGTGAAAAAAAAAACAATAAAAATCAATTTCGGCTAACTTTTGACAAAAAATAAAATCTTCTATGAACTTGTCATACACCTAACAGAATACCTTGGGGTGTCTTTTTTCAAAAATGGGGTCACTTGTGGGGTTCCTATACCGCCCTGGCATTTTACGGGCCCAAAACCGTGAGTAGTCTGGAAACCAAATGTCTCAAAATGACTGTTCAGGGGTATAAGCATCTGCAAATTTTGATGACAGGTGGTCTATGAGGGGCCGAATTTTGTGGAACCGGTCATAAGCAGGGTGGCCTTTTAGATGACAGGTTGTATTGGGCCTGATCTGATGGATAGGAGTGCTAGGGGGGTGACAGGAGGTGATTGATGGGTGTCTCAGGGGGTGGTTAGAGGGGAAAATAGATGCAATCAATGCACTGGGGAGGTGATCGGAAGGGGGTCTGAGGGGGATCTGAGGGTTTGGCCGAGTGATCAGGAGCCCACACGAGGCAAATTAGGGCCTGATCTGATGGGTAGGTGTGCTAGGAGGTGACAGGAGGTGATTGATGGGTGTCTCAAGGTGTGATTAGAGGGGGGAATAGATACAAGCAATGCACTGGCGAGGTGATCAGGGCTGGGATCTGAGGGCGTTCTGAGGGTGTGGGCGGGTGATTGAGTGCCCGACAGGGGTCTAATCTGATAGGTAGCAGTGACAGGGGGTGATTGATGGGTAATTACTGGGTGTTTAGGGTAGAGAACAGATGTAAACACTGCACTTGGGAGGTGATCGGACGTCGGATCTGCGGGCGATCTATTGGTGTGGGGGGGTGATCAGATTACCCGCAAGGGGCAGGTTAGGGGCTGATTGATGGGTGGCAGTGACAGGGGGTGATTGATGGGTGGCAGTGACAGGGGGTGATTGATGGGTGATTGACAGGTGATTGACAGGTGATCAGTGGGTTATTACAAGGAAGAACAGATGTAAATATTGCACTGGCGAATTGATAAGGGGGGGTCTGAGGGCAATCTGAGCGTGTAGGCGGGTGATTGGGTGCCCGCAAGGGGCAGATTAGGGTCTGATCTGATGGGTAACAGTGACAAGTGGTGATAGGGGGTGATTGATGGGTGATTGAAGGGTAATTAGTGGGTGTTTAGGGTAGAGAACAGATGTAAACACTGCACTTGGGAGGTGATCGGACGTCGGATCTGCATGCGATCTGTTGGTGTGGGTGGGTGATCAGATTGCCCGAAACGGGCAGGTTAGGGGCTGATTGATGGGTGGCAGTGACAGGCGGTGATTGATGGGTGATTGACGGGTGATTGATAGGTGATTGACAGGTGATCAGGGGGATAGATGCATACAGTACACAGGGGGGGGGGTGTCTGGGGGGGGTGTCTGGGGAGAATCTGAGGGGTGGGGGGTGATCAGGAGGGAGCAGGGGGCAGTTTAGGGAATAAAAAAAAATAGCGTTGACAGATAGTGACGGGGAGTGATTGATGGGTGATTAGGGGGTGATTGGGTGCAAACAGTGGTCTGGGGGGTGGGCGGGGGGGGGGGGTCTGAAGGGTGCTGTGGGCGATCTGGGGCAGGGGGGAGGAAATCAGTGTGCTTGGGTGCAGACTAGGGTGGCTTCAGCCTGCCCTGGTGGTCCCTCGGACACTGGGACCACCAGGGCAGGAGGCAGCCTGTATAATACACTTTGTATACATTACAAAGTGTATTACACACTTTGTATGCGGCGATCCGGGTGCTAGTAACTCGCCGGCGCTTCCGAACGGCCGGCGGGTTACAGCGCGAGGGGGGCGGAGCCAGTCCCCGGCGGAGGATCGCGTTACGGATGACGCGATCGCTCCGCCCATTCCCCTACAAGGACCGCCGCCTCTGGGCATGAGCTGGTCCTTGCGGGATCCACTTTCCGGCCGCCCCTGTGCAGTGGGCGGTCGGTAAGTGGTTAATAACATAACTTACACAGTTAATTACAAAGCATTACAAAACCATTATTCTTACACCAAGACACAGGCCCATATGCAATGGTGATATTTTCAAAATTGTCAACAAAATGCCTTGTAAGCCACCAGCAAGCAAGAAAATACTCAACATAATTTTGTCAGTACTTTTTCACCTACTTTTTGGTACTTTATCAATTGCAAAGTGCTGAAAAGTTCTTTTAAATATAAGATGATAAATTATCTCCTAAGAGAAAACTCAAGTGAAAAAGTGAATTGCATATGAGCCGAAGGCCCATATGCAATTATTTTTTTCGCCTGAGTTTTCTCCTATGAGATAATTTTTCATCTTTTACTTTAAATAACTTTTCAGCACTTTGCAACTGAAAAAGTACCAAAAAGTAGGTGAAAAAGTACTTATGTAATTATTTTGAGTATTTTCTTGCTTGCTGGTGATTTAAAAGGAATTTAATTTTAAAATAACACCTAGAAGAAAACTGAGGAGTAGAGATGGACCGAACCTCCGCTTTTCGGTTCGTGAACCGGGTTCGCGAACTTCCACAAAAGGTCGGTTTGCACGAACTTTCGTGAACCGCAATAGACTCCAAAGTTGAGACGAACTTTGAAAACTAGAAAAATGTATTCTGGCCACAAAAGTGATGGAAAAGATGTTTCAAGGGGTCTAACACCTGGAGGGGGGCATGGTGGAGTGGAATAGATGCCAAAAGTCCCGGGGAAAAATCTGGATTGGATGCAAAGCAGCGTTTGAGGGCAGAAATCACATTGAATGCTAAATTGCAGGCCTAAAATACTTTAAAACATCTTGCATTTGTATACATCAATCAGGGAGTGTAATTAGAGTCCTGCTTCACACTTACACACCAAACTCACTGTGTCACGCACCGCAAACAGCTGTTTGTGTAGTGACGGCCGTGCTGGACTGGTGCGCACCATGGCGAGAGTGCAGTCCGTGACGGTTTTCAAGCCCATGGGGTCGCCGGGCTGTGGTAGCTCAATGATAGAACAACAGTGACTGTCCAGATGATCAAATTTGGTCTGTCCACAATAAAGCAACAACCTTATTATCTTGGGTGTGCCCCCCCCCGAGACTCTCATATAGCCGGCGGTCATTGCTTTATTGTGATACGCATGCCCCTTCACCGTGGCAAGGTAATGATCACGAAGGGGAATTGGCACATGTACATACCTTTTGTTTTGCTGTTGCAGCTGCAGTGCAGCCAGAAAAATTAGGCAGGCATGTACAAGCACCAGAAAAATCAGTATAGCGGCCTTAAAAATTCAGGAATCCACCTGGAGTCCTGGACCCTGTTGGTGGTGGCGGAGAAGGCAGTCAAGCGGCCTGCGGGCCAAGGTGCTGTGTGGGGAGCGACTTAGTCTTGGGGTAGGCAGTCACACGGCGTACAGGCAGAGATGCTGTGTGTGGGGACTGACTTAGTCTTGGGGTGGGCAGTAGGCCTCCGGGATCCATGCCTCATTCATTTTGATAAAGGTCAGGTACTGAACACTTTTGTGACTTAGGCGACTTCTCTTCTCAGTGACAATGCCTCCAGCTGCGCTGAAGGTCCTTTCTGATAGGACGCTTGAGGCAGGGCAAGACAGAAGTTGGATGGCAAATTGGAACAGTTCATGCCACAGGTCAAGCCTGCGCAACCAGTAGTCCAAAGGTTCATCGCTGCTCACAGTGTCTACATCCACACTTAAGACCAGGTTGTCATCTACCTGCCTGTCCAGGCGTTGGTGGAGGGTGGATTCGGAAGCGCTAAGGTGAGGTGTTGGACCAAAGAATATCCACATGTCTGACATCACCATGAGATCGCTACAGCGTCCTGTCCTTGCCTGCGTGGACATGGGAGAAGGATTACTGGCAGTGGTACCTTTATTCCGTTGTGCTGTGACATCACCCTTAAACGCACTGTAAAGCACAGTTTCCAGCTTGTTCTGCAAGTGCTGCATCCTTTCTGCCTTCAGGTGAGTTGGTAACATGTCCGCTACTTTGTGCCTATACCGAGTGTCTAGTAGCGTGGCCACCCAGTACAGCTCATTCCCCTTGAGTTTTTTTATACGAGGGTCCCTCAACAGGCTGGACAGCATGAAAGACGGCCATTTGCACAAATTTGGATGCAGACGTACTATCCCTCTCCTCTTGCTCTTCCTTAGTGACATCAGGTAAGTCCTCCTCCTCCCCCCAGCCACGAACAATACCACGGGAATGTTGAGCAGCACAAGCCCCCTGCAACGCCTGCTGCGGCTGTTCTTCTGGTTTTGATGAAAATTGCTCCCACAACTGTTCCTCCCGTAACTGTTCCTCTTCACGCTTCTCCACCACTCTACGCATGGCAAGCTCCAGGAAGAAAGCGTACGGGATCAGGTCGCTGATGGTGCCTTCACTGTGACTCACCAGGTTGGTCATCTCCTCAAATGGCCGCATGAGCTTGCATGCATTTCGCATGAGTGTCCAGGTGTTGGGCCAGAACATCCCCATCTCCCCAGATTGTGTCCTTCTACTGAAATTGTAGAGGTACTTAGTGACGGCTTTCTCCTGTTCTAGCAGGCGAGAGAACATAAGGAGGGTCGAATTCCATTGAGTCGGGCTATCGCAAATGAGGCGTCTCACCGGCAACTTGTTTCTCCACTGAATCTCGGCAAAGTGTGCCATGGCCATGTAAGACCGCCTGAAATGCCCACACAACTTCCTGGCCTTCTTCAGGACGTCCTCTAAGCCTGGGTACTTTGACACAAATCTTTGAATGACTAGATTCAGCACATGTGCCATGCAGGTTACATGTGTCAGCTTTCCCAAATTCAAAGCGGAAATGAGATTGCTGCCGTTGTCACACACCACATTGCCGATCTCCAGCTGGTGCGAGGTCAGCCACTGATCCACCTGTTTGTTAAGAGCAGCTAGGAGAGCTGCTCCAGTGTGACTCTCCGCTTTGAGGCAAGACATGTCTAAGATGGCGTGACACCGTCGTACCTGGCATGCAGCATAGGCCCTGGGGAGCTGGGGCTCTGTAGCTGGAGAGGAGATCACAGCACCAGTAGAGTTGAACTGCCACTCAGCCAAGGAGGAGGAGGATGACGACAGCAAAGAGGATGTAGCAGGAGGAGAGGAGGTGGCAGGAGGACTGCCTGCAAGTCGTGGAGGTGTCACAAGTTAGTCCGCTGCACAGCCACGTACTCCCTGCTTGCCATCGGTCACCAGGTTGACCCAATGGGCTGTGTAAGTAATGTACCTGCCCAGACTGTGCTTGGCGGACCAGGCATCCGTGGTCAGGTGGACCCTTGACCCAACGCTGTGTGCCAGAGATGACACCACTTGCCTCTCAACTTCACAGGCCAGTGTGGGTATTGCCTTTTTAGAGAAATAATTGCGGCCTGGCATCTTCCACTGCGGTGTCCCAATGGCCACACATTTACGGAAGGCCTCAGAGTCCACCAGCTGGTATGGTAACAGCTGGCGAGCTAACAGTTCCGCCAAGCTAGCTGTCAGACGCCAGACAAAGGGGTGACTGGCAGAAATTGGATTCTTCCACTCAAAGATTTCCTTCACAGACACCTGGCTGCTGTGGGCATAAGAGCAGGAACAACAGGTAAGTATATGCAGTGGGTATTACAATGTGCACCTGTCACACACAGACAGGTACCGGACAGGCACATTGACACTGCGTGCGCTCTTGTAGGTGGGTGGGTGCACAGTGAACAACAGGTAGGTATATGCAGTGGGTATTACAATGTGCACCTGTCACACACAGACAGGTACCGGACAGGCACAGTGACACTGCGTGTGCTCACGTAGGTGGGTGGGTACACAGTGAACAACAGGTAGGTATATGCAGTGGGTATTACAATGTGCACCTGTCACACACAGACAGGTACCGGACGGGCACAGTGACACTGCGTGCGCTCACGTAGGTGGGTGGGTGCACAGTGAATAACAGGTAGGTATATGCAGTGGGTATTACAATGTGCACCTGTCACACACACAGGTAGTCACTGAATGTGCTGGGCCTGGCAGTGGCACACACAGTAGGAATTACCAAGGCTGTTTATGCAACACAAGTGTCAGTGGGACACACAGAAAAAAATAGATCACAAGAACAACATTAGCTCTCAAAAGAGCTGTTGAGGGGTGCTTTTTTAGCAATAAGAATCAGCAAGGAGCAAGCTTAGAAGCCTACAAGAGCCTAACTAAGCTTTCCCTATGAGAGTCTGCAGCAGCTATCCCTTCACTAATTACTGCAGGCACACAAGTGAGTGAAAAGCCTGATGCTGCCTGCCTTTTATAAAGGGGGGGGGGGTCCAGGAGGGAGTGTAGCCTGATTGGCTACAATGTGCCTGCTGACTGTGATGTAGAGGGTCAAAGTTGACCCTCATGATGCACTATGGGGGCGAACCGAACTTCCGGAAAAGTTTGCGGTTCTCCGCGATCGCAAGCCCAGGAAGTTCGGCGGGAACCGTTCTGGCCATCTCTGCTGAGGAGAAAAAGTTAATTGAATATGGGCCACAGGGCCATATGCAATTCACGTTTTCTCCTGAGTTTTCTCCTAAGTGATATTTTCACACCTTGCCATAAAATGCACTTTAAACCACCAGCCAGCAAGAAAATATTAAAAATAAATTTGATAGCACCTTTTCACCAACTTTTGGGTACTTTTTCAAATGTAAACTGCTGAAAAGTTATTTTTTAGAGAAGATTAAAATGATCTCCTGGGAGATAACTTACGTGAAAAAGTTAATTGCATATGGTCCACAGTGTGAAGGGGTCTTTGCTGATCCCCCACCACTCCTATTGTATACTAGAGTGGGGTGTAGCTATCCCTCACACAGTGTGGCATACACACAGTAAATACAATTGCATATATTAGGTCCATGTAATGATCTGCGGGCGATTTCCAGCCAGTGCACACCATGTGCGCTGAAGCAGAAGGAAATGTAATAATCTGCGGGTGATTTCCAGCAGGAAATCGCCACAGTCACAGAAACAATGCACCCAGTATAAATTTGCAAAGGAGAATTCCAACCGGCAGATGGAGCTGTGGAGTGCAGAGGAATAAACCCTCTGCACAGCCACAGATGCCAGTTAGGAATTGCACGATTAAGCCTGATAGAACAACAGAGGAGTAATCCAACCAGCAGATGGAACTGCGGAGTACAGAGGAACAAGTCCCCTGTAGATTGAAATTGCCCGACTAATGTAATGATCTGTGGGCGATTTTCAGCCAGCGCACACCATGTGCGCTGAAGCAGATGGAAGTCGCCGCAGTCACAAAAGCAACATGTCAGAATAAAGAAAAAACAGAGACAGACAATATGAATGTCTACCAATCTAGTCGCCACCCTGTGACGGTAGACATATCACATCGTAGCAAGCCAGAATAAGAAAGCTAATCGCAAGAGAGGCGATTGCTATCAGCGACACAAGATTGAGCAAAGACAGAGCGTGTACTGAATAAGAAAGACACAGCAAATAACCACAATCTGAAAGCCAAGGAAAATAACAAAGAACTCGCTATACGCGGTCGCCGCACGATGTGCGCAACAGAGACAAGCGCGTTTACGGTACGGCCACCGCACGTTAAACGCAACAGTGGCAAAACGTACCGACCCTGACTAACAGATGAACACAGAAAATGACGACAGACAAATAACGCAAACGCTTGCTAATCGGTTGCCTCACACCAGACAACAGCAAGCGTTCGTGCTAGACAAGACAGACTGAAGGAGTAACCAGTAGCAACCGCAGCTAAGGTTATACTCCATGAGTCAGACAAGGGAGAACCACGGCCTGTACCGCTAGGGCGAATGCGATCTAGGAGCGAGACCAAACGATTCACTGTCAGCCACCGCCGGTGACAGTACAATCGCAAGGAAAGGACAATACAGACAGGAATAAACAGTACAAATAAAACAGAACCTGACCGTACTATAAGAAGTGCTGGATGCACTCCCCAATAGTAAACTACACTAGAAAATTTGCACAGAATACAAAAAGGCTGAGGCTCCAAGGTAAGTTTCCCTAATCAGAAAACTATGTCGAGCAAGGAATTCTGGGAGGAAATGACATTTATACTAGAAACCTTTAAAGGAAGCAGATAAGCAATTTGCATGACAAGTGGATGCAAATCAGTCAGCCTTTCAAACTGACAGAAATGACTCTTTTCCCTGCACTGAACCATGCAAGCTGCATAGGAAACAAAGCAATCCAGGGAAACAAGTCCAGCAGAGCGAATTGTGACAGTCCACATATGAATTGCGTGCTGGGCCCTATGCTATTTGCTCAACTATTAAAGCAGAGAGTAGAGGGAGGGGTCACTTGTATAAGAAACAGCTAAATGGGTGCTATACACAAATCTACAGTGCTAACCTGTCCTTGACCGGTTTCACCCAAAAGGCTTCATCAGGACATAGTGCAGTGCTTATTTACAACATATATACCATTCCCCATACCAGCTGTACAGTGGACATAGTGCCCCCCTGCAATCCTCAATAGCCCAAGTCATAGTGGTTTGAAACTTTCATTATTAGCATTATCATTCTTAATTATGTACTATGTAGTTTTAGAGAATAATTATACATTTAGTTAACTTTTGCAATTGTTATTTTTTTTCTGAAATACTTTTGATTTGGGCATCAGATACAATACAGAAAAATAAATGATCAGTTTTGTTTCAATACAAAGGTGATTTGTAGCCAATCTCTATTTTTTTAAATTACTATAAAACATAGATTGAATTGCTATGGAGGCTTGCAATTCCTGTTTCTCAGATGAATACACTCCAAAACATCTGTCAATGAGATTCAGAACACATAGGCCTCAATTCACTAAGCTTTATCAAACACTTTATCAAACGTTTGATAATTTACCTCATGGGTAAAATCTAATTTTGAATTCACTAAGGTGTTATAGATTTATCTAATGTTTTATCGATAAAACGTTCAATAAATCTATAAAATTTTAGTAAATTCAAAATTAGATTTTACCCATGAGGTAAATTATCAAACGTTTGATAAAGTGTTTGATAAAGCTTAGTGAATTGAGGCCTATGGCCTAATAATCTCCTCAGCAAATATTGCAGAACTTAAATAAAATACCATGTAGCCGACATTTATCAAAATACTGGTAGTAACAGTAGTTTATTAGTAAAAATGGCATGTGTTTTTTTTTTTACCCAGCTCAGTGTTAATTAACTGCTTATTTTAGAGATTATTGTCACTCCCACAGCAAACATCACCTACAAAACAGGCTTACACCACTGTGTAAATGGGGGAGGGGGGCTCAATTACCTTCACATTTCAGCAAAGGCACACGGACCAGGTATATATATATATATATATATATATATATATATATATATATATATTGGGTGCTATTTTTAGTCAGTATTTTATTTTTGGATGTTACAACCTCCTTGAAGGAATACTATCGATTGAAACAACTTTTTTTTTTAATACTCTATATTAGTGTACACATTACCACTAGTGCTAGGGGCACTTTATTTATTTACCCAGGTCTCTCTCTCGCTATCCCTGCTTAAAAATTCATTTCTCACACAGCTTATAGTAGTTTGGGTCACCCTGAGCTGCTTGGTTACTCTGTCACACAGCTCACAAATATATTTCACTGTGTCACTCACAGCATGCAGCAGACATGAGGAGAAATAGGCTGATCTGAGGTGGTAACAGGTAACTAAATGAGTTGTAATATTGCTGGAATATAACTAGCTATACCACGAGTTTGTGTTTACACTCAGACTGGCTGCCTGCTTGAGGTGATTCACTCCAGGCTGCATCCACTTTACAAGCTGCTGAGAGGGGCAGACCACTGTCTACAATTAGCATTATTAGTATCTTTATCAGTCAGAGAAGCAAAGATAATAAACACACATTGCTAGAATCTTTAACCCCGTACCACCATATCAATAAGATTCTTTCAGCAAGGTGATAATTAAACTATAAACTGAGGAGTTGATAGCAACTCCCCTGTGCAGACACATGGTCTAGCCCTCTGGGAGCTCAGTATTAGATACATTTTGTATCCAACACTGACGCCAAAACTGACGGAGGATTTTACAGCTGAGAGGAACAGCTGTGTGAGGAATCAAATTGCTCCTAGTACTTGCCCTAATGTGTGCTACAACATACAGCATTTAAAAATAAATGCATACATCGATAGTATTCCTTTAATATACATTTTGTGACTAACTAATACCCAGAGGCATTTACATTCCAATTTACAATAATTCTCATTGTTCCCTTTTTAGGCTGGATGTTGACTGGATGTTGATAATATCATCTCCTTTACTTGATAAATACTATTGAATATCTCCTTAGGTTAGTTATATTGTCATCATTATTATTTATATAGCAGTGACATTTTCTTCAGTGGTTTACAAAGTTTTGTAGTCACATCAGTAACTGTTCCTCGGAGGAGATCACAATCTAACCTCAACAATAGTAAAGGTCTAGTGTCCCTGTCATAGTCAAAGGCCAATTTTGGGCCTAAATTAACTTAGCAGTATTTCTGGGATGTTTACACAATACCCTTGGGACCTCTCACCACCCCTACAATTTTGGCATGCCCCTGTTTCCTCATTTGAACCAACTTAGCATTACTTCTGAGAATATTTTTTTTAACTTTCAACCACTCCACCATCTCACATGCATTCAGTCTGCTAATTAAGATGCTGGCAGCCTGTTTGCCTATAGCTAGGATAGGAGGTCAATTTTGACCACTGGTCAGTTTCGAGCATCTGAACCCAAAGTGCATCTGCAACCCTAAGTGTAATGAAAATGCTAAGACCAGAATTAGACCAGAAAGAAACATCTACCATCATGCTCATTCCTCCTCAGCTGACATCATCCATTTTGTCTTTCAGGTACGCTCCTAGCTTCAACTATTGATTTTCTATCTGATTGCTTTATCTGCCTGTGTATGGTATGCTCCCAGCTTCAACTATCGATGTTTTATCTGATTGCTTTTGTCTGCCTGTGTATGGTACGCTCCCAGCTTCAACTATCGATTTTCTATCTGATTGCTTTTTCTGCCTGTGTATGGTACACTCCCAGCTTCAACTATCGATTTTCTATCTGATTGCTTTATCTGCCTGTGTTTGGTACGCTCCTAGCTTCAACTATTGATTTTCTATCTGATTGCTTTATCTGCCTGTGTATGGTACGCTCCTAGCTTCAATGATTGATTTTCTATCTGATTGCTTTATCTGCCTGTGTATGGTATGCTCCCAGCTTCAATTATCGATTTTTTATCTGATTGCTTTATCTGCCTGTGTATGGTATGCTCCCAGCTCCAACTATTGATTTTCGATCTGATTGCTTTATCTGCCTGTGTATGGTACGCTCCCAGCTTCAACTATCGATTTTCTATCTGATTGCCTTATCTGCCTGTGTATGGTACGCTCCCAGCTCCAACTATCGATTTTCTATCTGATTGCCTTATCTGCCTGTGTATGGTATGCTCCCTGCTTCAACTATCGATTTTCTATCTGATCTCTATTCTCTGTTTCCATTCCACTAGTTCCTAGCTTTTGGCCTTATCTAGATCTTGGCCTTAATTTAACATACAATGTATTGCCTTGCCAGCTGTTAGGGCTTGCTTGTTTATCCAGTGTTGTATGCTGTGTTTGATCTGTGAGTTACATTTCTGTCCAGCCACATGCAGGGGTTCCTTTAAATCCAGCCTACAAGGCTGAGACTCCCATTAAACCACTCCACCATCTCACCTGCATTCAGTCTGCTAATTAAGATGCTGGCAGCCTGTTTGCATATAGCTAGGATAGGAGGTCATTTTTGACCACTGGTCAGTTGTGAGCATCTAAACCCAAAGTGCATCTGCAACCCTAAGTGTAATGAAAATACTAAGACCAGAATTAGACCAGAATTGGAACAGAAGGAACTGACACAAAACTCTGCTTCTCTGGTTAGCTGCAAAAATGTTTAATCTGGTGTTTACTATCTGCCTGCTCTCCCCAGCCATCCTCAAATCTCTCCACACACTACATCCCCCTGCTGTCAGCAATATGCTGTACATTTCACCATCCCTCCTATCCACTCCACAGCTCGCCTCTCATGAGATTTTCTTATACTTACAGCCTCACCTTCCTTGTCACACTACGTCTAAATATAAGTCTACACTGCAACCTCTGCTCCACTCTGTCTGCCTACTCCTCCTCCTTGCTGCTGGGGACATTTCACCTAACCCTGGACCCCCACTCCCCCCTGCTATCACAATGTTTGCAACAAATCAAATTCCCCTCCCTCTTACTGTAACTTTATTAATATTCCACTCCTCCCCCCTACACCCCCTCCTATCTCGGCTGCCCTCTGGAATACCCACTCAGTCTGCAACAAACTGCCCTTCATCCATGATCTTTTCATTTCCAATGCTTTCACATTCTTTGGGATCACTGAAACCTGGCTGACCCCTTCTGACACAGTCTCACCTGCCGCCCTCTCCTATGGAGGCTTCCACTTTAGCCACATTCCTAGAAGTGGGGATAAACATGGTGGTGGTGTGGGCATTCTCCTCTCAGACATATGCTCCTTAAAGCCTTTCACTCCTATTCCTTCTCTCTCCCTGCCATCCTTTGAAGTCCATGCAGTCCGACTACACTCTCCCTCAAACCTCCAAATTGCAGTTATTTGCCGCCCTCCAGGCCCTGCTTCTGTTTTCTTAGATCATTTCTCTGCCTGGCTTCTCCAGTTCCTGTCCTCTGACATCCTTACCATCATTATGGGTGATTTTAACATTTCTATTGACACCAATAACGCTGTTGCCAACAAACTTCTATCACTCACTTCCTCCTATGGCTTGTCTCAGTGGTCCTCTACCTCAACCCGCACAGATGGCCATACACTTGAACTCATATTTACTCATCTTTGCTCTGTCACTGACTTTACTAATGATCCACTACCACTCTCTGACCATAACCTACTTAACTTCTCTCTCTCCTCCTCTTTTCCTACCACCCTGGCACAAGCACGCTTACATACTCGCAGAAACTATCGCAATCTAGACATGCAATCTGTTTCTGTTGCCCAGGCACCACTCCTCACACAATCCTTCACTGACCCAGACTCAGTTGCAATACACTACAACAGCTGAATTACAAAAGTAATGGATGACTTCGCCCCTCTCATCAATGTCTGCCCCCACCGTGTCAGTCGCCAACCCTGGATGACCAAAGCCACTAAACAGTTAAAAAGATGCTCTAGAGCAGCTGAACGGTGTTGGAGGAAAAGTAACACAAGTGAGGACTTCATCTCATATAAAATAGCCTTGAACAACTTCAGAAACGCACTCTCTGTGGCAAAACAGTCATATTTTTCTTCCCTAATATCAGCCCATATACACAATCCAAAAAGGTTGTTCAGCACCTTCAACTCCGTTCTCCATCCCCCTCCTCCTCCTTCATCTTGCTTATCAGCCGAAGAATTTGCAACATACTTCACTGATAAAATAGACAAAATAAGAAGTGAATTCTCCAAGCAGCCCTCAAATCCCACCTCCACACCTCTCACTGACTTCTCTCTAACTGCCTTCTCTCCACTCTCTGAAAATTCTCTCTCCTCTATAATATCCAAAACTAATCTAACCACCTGTTCTTTGGATCCTATTCCCTACCATTTCATTCCACAACTATCCTCATCTCTCATACCTGCACTAACATTGCTATTTAACCTGTCCCTCTCCACTGGCATCTTTCCGTCCCCACTCCAAAAGGCTGTTGTTACACCACTACTTAAAAAAACATCTTTAGATCCTACCACACTCGCCAACTACAACCCAGTGTCACTTCTCCCATTTGCATCCAAACTACGTGAACACCATATACATGCAGAATTAAGCCATTATTTATCTGCTAACTCCCTACTTGATCAGTTCCAGTCTGGCTTTCGCTCTAACCACTCCACGGAAACGGCCCTTACCAAAGTGGCCAATGACCTTCTTACAGCTCAATCCAAAGGTCAATTTTCCATACTCATCCTTCTTGACCAGTCATCAGCATTTGATACTGTCGACCACACCTTTCTCTTACAAATACTTTCAAATGTACGAATAAAGGGCCTTGCTCTCACATGGTTATCTTCCTACCTCTCTAGAAGCTCCTTCACAGTCTCCTACTCAGATCAGATCTCTTCTCCTCATGCTTTGTCTGTCGGGGTTCCTCAAGGCTCTGTCCTTGGTCCCCTCCTCTTTTCTATTTACATGCACGGTCTTGGTGACTTAATCAACTCATTCAGGTTTCAATGCCACCTGTATGCAGACGATACACAACTGTACATCTCAGCCCCAGACCTTAACTCCCTCCTCAAACGTGTTCCTGACTGCTTGTCTGCTATATCCTCCTTCATGTCCTCTCGTTTCCTAAAACTTAATATAAGTAAAACAGAACTAATAATTTTTTCACCGTCTCTGTCCACCTCTCTGCCTGAAGTAACAATAAATGTTAATAACACTCCCATAACTTCAGTTCCCAAAGCACAGTGCTTGGGGGTAATATTCGACTCATCTCTCTCCTTTATTCCTCATGTTTACTCCATAACCAGCTCCTGCCATCTGCAACTCAAAAACATATCTCGCATTCATCCTTTTCTCACTCAAGACACAACAAAAATATTAATACATGCTCTTATAATTTCTCGTCTGGACTACTGCAACATACTACTTTGTGGACTAACTTCTAACAGACTGGCCCCACTCCAGTCGGTACTGCTGCTTGTCTCATTCATCTTTCTTCTTGATCTTCCTCTGCTGACTCTCTCTGTTAAGCTCTTCACTGGCTGCCAATTAACCAGAGGATCCCGTTCAAACTCCTTACCCTAACCTACAAAGCTCTCCACGCTCTCTCTCCCCAGTACATATACTCACTAATTTCCAGATACAAACCCAATCGCAATCTCAGATCTGCACATGATCTTCTATTGTCCTCCTCTAGAATCACCTCCTCGCATTCACGTTTACAAGATTTTGCATGCGCTTCACCCCTCCTCTGGAATGCCCTCCCACAACACATCCGTCACTCGCCAACCATTGTGACCTTTAAACGCTCTCTAAAAACTAATTTGTTCCGACAAGCATATGCGCTACCTTAGGCCACTTCCCTTTGTCCTAAGACCAAATTTCACTCCTACTAGGTATCTTAAAACACACTGCCTCTATATATTTTATTGTATACTACCCCTCCACTTGTTTCCCCCCATTCCCTTTAGATTGTAAGCTCGCAAAGGCAGGGCTCTCTCCCTTTGTGTCTTGGAAATCATTATGAATTTTACTCATCATGTTTATCACTGTGAGTGATAAGAAGCAATCTGAGCCTGATGGACGGGCAACAGCTGTCGTGGACCAGGTACTCCTCAAACACCCAAAGTAAATAAACAAAAAATATGTGCACAGCGCTAAAAGTAAAATTACTCTTTATTAAAATGCAACAGATAAATGGTTCCTGATTCTAGGCTAAAATCAAATAGCACCTTCCCCTCCAGATCGCATGCATACACACATACACCCCTTACTCAGCCTCACTGCAGTGAGATAGTATACAAATGTGATCAAAAAAAGGGATCCCAGTAAAGAATCAAAAACTCCTTAAAAAAGGTGTGTCAAAAATATGATTGAATATCTACTTCTTAAGATGAAGTGCCTAATAGTGTATCCACAATACAGACGTTCATCCACAATGGTCTTCCTTATAGTCCAATATGAGATGGTGATTTCCACATATTAGTACTCCACAACATATATAGGTAACATCAAGGGACCCAAGATCCAATTCCTGGTATGATAAATTTCATATGGCATACATTACCCCTACCAGCCGTCCGAGTGTGCAGTGATCCAAGCGCGCAGTGGAGCTCCTCACTGGCTTCTGACTGTCGGGGTATGTAGCGTTTCCTAGTATATAACGGAACTCCGTGTTGGCCTCTATCCGTCCACTCTGGCCAGATTGTTGAGGGCGGAGAGGTCTTGCAGGAGCTGGTATGGCAAGTCCGGAACTTCTGGATTGAAGTTATTTTATATCCGGTATACGAGTGAGTGCGTTCCACAGCGGTGGAGTAGTTTGCAGTGACGTCACTGTAGTATACAAGCGCGGGATGCTGACGTTTCAAGGGGTACGCCCCTCTTCTTCAGAGCTACCCGACAGCCTCCATCCACCGCTTATGAATGCCTCTCACTCCTCCCAGATCTGCCCTTTCACCATGGAAACGCATCGGCCTTGTTTCCCTTGAGCTTTCCCGTATCTCCAAGTCTTATAGCGTCACAATACTCTTAATATGTTCCTCTTTCACAGAAATTACTTCTTATAATTATGTCACTGTCTCCTAATTCAAAATAAAGTTTTTGATAGTGCAAAGACCAGCGAATACTCCAAAAGGAATTTAATTTTATATATGCCAGATGTCAAAATATATATATATATAAATGCAGTGTAGATAATCGGTTCACACTAGAAAGTGCACACATGCGTCATATATTTGCTCAATCAATCCTAGGTCAGAAAGGCATATAATTCAAAATCATGGTTTAATCCTTTTGGAGTCATAGTGTCCATCTTAAAAATCCATATGGATTCAGTACGAGATAATTTTTTTAATATAGTCCCCTCCTCTCCATTCCTTCTCGACCTTCTCCAAACCACAAAAAGAGGAGCCTCGTATTTGACAATTGTGGGTCACCTTATAATGCATAGATAAAGGATGTTTCTCATACCCTCTAGATATATTGTAGAGATGCTCTCCCAGTCTTTTCTTCAATGCTCTTTTTGTGCGTCATATATACTGCTTGTTGCAAGGGCAGCTAATCATGTAGACTATGCCTTTGGTTGGGAATAATTCACCATTATGGGATGAAGTCACCTCCTGCCTCACTCTGGTACCTTTAGTCACTTCACACATACTGCAATCTCCACACCTTCTAAACTTGCCCCCCCTACATCTATGAAGAAAAGAGGGGTCAGATATCGTAGGTGCTATAATTTGTCCCATATTGGTACTCCTTCTATATGTAATTTTAGGGTAGTTTTCTAAATGCGTGTTAAGCAATTCATCCTCTCTTAAAATGCCCCAATATTTATTGACAATTTTCCTCACCTTCCCCGCCTGTTCACAATAATCCATTAGGAGAGTTGGGCACGAGTCTGACCACCCAATTGTCCCTCTTTTCCCTATTAGAAGGTCATCCCTATCTTTTTCTTCAGTTTCTTTCAGAGCTGTTTTTAAAAGTTCAGGTTCATATCTTTTCTCTCTAAAACGGTCACTAAGGACCTCAACTTCCTGTGAGAAATCTTCCGGTCTGGAACAGTTTCTTTTGAGACGGAAAAATTGTCCCTTAGGCACATTTGTAAGCCATCTAGATAAATGGCAACTATCAATGTTTATAAAACTATTGCAGTCTACCGGTTTGAAAAAAGTTCGAGTATGTAATATATCTAACTCTACAAATACAGTTAAGTCCAAAAAATTGACCGATTTCTCACTATACTCAGAAAATCTAAGATTATATGCATTGTTGCTTATTGCCTTTAAAAAGATTTCCAATGATAAGATACCACCGCGCCAAACAAAGAACGCGTCGTCGATAAACCGCCGCCAGAATACGAGGCCCGTGCCGGAGCACACGGCCCACAGGTCAAGGGTATAAGCCTCCCAGTGGGCCATGTACAGATTCGCAACGGCCGGCGCGAACCTTGTACCCATAGCTGTTCCAGTCCACTGAAGATAATAGTCATCATTAAAATAAAAATAATTGTGTTTTAAAATAAATAACATACTGTCCAGTATGAACTTGATTTGTTCCTCCTTCAAAGTTACATCCAATGATAAAAAATATTCAGATGCTCGTAAGCCCTTATCATGCGGTATTATAGTATACAGGGAGCTCACATCTAAAGTGCACAAAATATCTCCCTTTATCCACTTCACCTTCTTCAGTTCTCTTAAAAAATGGCCTGTATCTTTCAGGTAGGTTGGCGTTGTTACCACCTGTTTTTGTAAAAAATTGTCTACATATTTGGATAGGTTGGCTGTCAAAGAGCCTATGCCCGATATTATAGGCCGACCTGGGGGTTTTGTCACATGTTTATGTACTTTAAGAAGATGGTAATAGACCGGTATCCTTGGATGGTCTGTCATTAAAAATTCGTACTCTTTCCGGGTTAATATTCCCAAATCCTTCCCCTCATCCAACAATACCTTCAATTCTTTTTTATATTGATTAGTAGGATCTATCCTCAAGATTTTATACGTGTCAATGTCATTTAGTTGTTTTTTTGCTTCCTCCATATAGTCCCCAAGATCTTGTAAAACTACCCCACCCCCCTTATCCGCAGGTCGGATGCTTATAGATGTATCATCTCTCAATGATTTCATAGCCTTTCTTTCTAATGTGGTTAGATTATCCTGTGCCATTTCCTTAAATTAGATTTTTTTCAAATCTCTTACTACCATTGTTTCGAATGTGGTCATAGCTTTACTATATTCATGATTAGGAAAAAAGGAAGATTGTGGTTTGAGGTTGGTATGGCAAAAATATGAATCAGTGTTGATACTTGTGCCACTATTGGCATGTTTCATGAAATGTTTTTTTAAACATAATTTTCTCATAAATCTTTTGATGTCTATAAATGCATTAAAGTTATTGACCTTTGATGAGGGGGCAAATTTTAAACCCTTGCTGAGTATAGAAACTTCAGGTTCAGTGAGCACCCTATTACTAAGATTGAAAATACCTAATGTCTTCAAGTCTGAGTTTGAGATAGGAATACTACTGATAGTTTCTACTCTTTTACTTTTTTTGGAGTGCTTACCTCCTCTCCGCCCTCTAATGTGTCTCGATCTCTTTTGCCCCTCCCTAAAAAAGGCAACAAAGTAGTTTGATTGATGCCTTCTTTCTCCAGCCCCCCCCCCCCCCCCCCAGGATCCCCCACCCCTACCATCCTGACACCTCCTTCATCATTACTTTCCACAACATCAATCTCTCCAACCATTTCCATCATTATCCCATCACGCTGAAATTTCTTAGTTTTCCTTTTCATTATATCTTCCTCCAAAAGTGTAAGTCTGACTTGAATATTGGTTTCCATATTTTTATAAAGCTCAGATTCCTGATATGGCTCTAAATCGGTATAGGCTTTTCTCACAGCCTCCCCAGACTGAAGCAACTGGATTTTATGAACCTCTGACAGAAACCCCAAAACCTGCATTGAAAATCCATGAAACATTTTGTCCCATTCTCTTTGGTTATCACCATATTGTAGGTCCAATGATACATTTTTGTACAAAGCCAACCCCACTGGACACTTATCATTGTGAACATATTGATCCAAAGTGTAGATTTCCCATAGATTTTTTGTTTCAGCTGTCAATAATTTTTCCAATGATCTACATTGATATTTAACAACATCTGCGTGAAATCCTTTGTTCTGAATATTGAGAGATTCTTGTGCAAAGAAACTCTCTAGTCTAGAGTATCTGTCACGTCTATATTGCCACAAGTTTGAGCTAATGGCTATTGATCCTTCCATCTGGCTGCAGATATTGCTCACGAGGATATTTATGCAATTGAAAGTGATAAGAAGCAATCTGCGCCTGATGGACGGGCAGCAGCTGTCGTGGACCAGGTACTCCTCAAACACCCAAAGTAAATAAACAAAAAATATGTCCACAGCGCTAAAAGTAAAATTACTCTTTATTAAAATGCAATAGATAAATGGTTCCTGATTCTAGGCTAAACTCAAATAGCACCTTCCCCTCCAGATCGCATGCATACACACATACACCCCTCACTCAGCCTCACTGCAGTGAGATAGTATAAAAATGTGATCAAAAAAAGGGATCCCAGTAAAGAATCAAAAACTCCTTAAAAAAGGTGTGTCAAAAATATGATTGAATATCTACTTCTTAAGATGAAGTGCCTAATAGTGTATCCACAATACAGACGTTCATCCACAATGGTCTTCCTTATAGTCCAATATGAGATGGTGATTTCCACATATTAGTACTCCACAACATATATACTGTAGGTAACATCAAGGGACCCAAGATCCAATTCCTGGTATGATAAATTTCATATGGCATACATTACCCCTACCAGCCGTCCGAGTGTGCAGTGATCCAAGCGCGCAGTGGAGCTCCTCACCGGCTTCTGACTGTCGGGGTATGTAGTGTTTCCTAGTGTATAACGGAACTCCGTGTTGGCCACTATCTGTCCACTCTGGCCAGTAAACTGCAATAGTTTTATAAACATTGATAGTTGCCATTTATCTAGATGAATATATAAAGTCAGCGCAGGTCTATAGTAATACAGCTTTCATCATTTTTTGGTATACAGGATCTTCGAACAAAAGGGTAAAGAAGCAAGGCTTACCAGATTCCAACAACCCACATTATAAGGTTGTAAACGAGTTTGATAGGTGGTCCGCAGAACTTTCAAATGGTGTCGTTTCACCAGCGATGTTGCACACTACAGATTCCTCCGGAATATAGTAGATATCCTGAGATCGCAGAGACTCACCAAAGGGGAGTCCAGTAGAATAGTGACATGAAAGAGATATACGGCACATCTAAGTGTAAACCGTCTTTATTACATAACAAGTAAAACAATTAAAAACAAGGATAAAGGAAAACTCACATACGGGGCCCGTGCACTGGGAACCCCGAAAAAGTAGCGCGCATAAAATGGTCAATAGAAGACCTCAAATAAAATGGTGCCGCCTGTCGCCTTCCCGACCGGTTTCGCAATCTTGCGTCATCAGGGGAGAAAGGCGACCAGGCGGCCAGCACCAACTTTATAACATTTTTGAATTAAAAAGTGGGAGTGGTTAGGCTCCACCTTATTCAGACTACACTAGTCAAAGGCAGAAAGCATCAAACATGAAATAAAACATTGTGACAAATTGCATTGTGTCAGAGAGACAGTAGCAAAAGATCTCTCAGATAGTGTGAATAAAAAGAGGTGAATGCAATATTACCTGCATATTCAATTCGTAGTAGGCTAGTTAAGGCTAAATTAAAAGCTAGATTGATTACTCTGCCCTAGGGCATATCTTTCCTATGTAAAAGCTTCTTTCTAGATGAAAAGCAGGCACTTCCTGTACCAGAAGTAGTCACTGGAACTCAGGAAGTAGCCTTGCACTCCACCAGGGTCAAGTGGAGCACAAGTTCTTCCTGTGAAGGGGAGAAAAAAAAAAATCCAATGCGTATGCAATGACGCATACGATCATAAAAATGTGAACAATGAAGCACATAGCAGTGCAGTGCGGCTATAAATATGCATGAAGTGTACTCAGGTGTGCAATGAAAAGCGCGTCTAATGTACTATACTAAGAAGGTGCATAAATCTGTATGCATAGTAAAAACAATGAAATGATAAAACAGCCTCCATGGGAGCTCCAGGGACCTTAAGTGGTGAAAGTGAAGAACATCCATAGTGATCATGCAAGACAGATCCCATAGGTATCCGATAGATGGAAATTATGCAAAGTTATGCAAATGTATATACACAGCAGTGTAATGCGGCTATGACTACGCATAAAGACTACTTAAGCGTGCCATAAAGAGCACATCTAAAGTGAAAGCGGTCTCTACTACAATGTAGAACACGCATGCGGCGAAGCATAAAACAACAAAAAGCGCACATAGGGACAAAAATCCACAGCAAGCATCTAAACCGACATATGGAACAATTGATCTTATGCTGCAATGAAGTCGCATTTAGTAAAAAAATAAAATAAAATAAAAAAAATGCGTATGCAGTGACGCATACGATCATAAAAGCGTAAACAATGAAGCACATAGCAGTGCAGTGCGACTATACATATGCATGAAGTGTGCTTAGGTGTGACATGAAAGGCACGTCTAATATACTGTACTAAGAAGGTGCATAAATCTGTATGTA
Organism: Hyperolius riggenbachi; assembly: GCF_040937935.1. Taxonomy (NCBI): domain Eukaryota; kingdom Metazoa; phylum Chordata; class Amphibia; order Anura; family Hyperoliidae; genus Hyperolius; species Hyperolius riggenbachi. The sequence continues at coordinate 261,208,502 of NC_090649.1, forward strand.
TAGTGGAGACAATGAAATGATAGAACAGCCTCCGTGGGAGCTCTGGGGACCTCAAGTGGTGAAAGTGAGGAGCATCCATAGTGATCATGCAAGACAGATCCCATAGGTATCCGATAAATGGAAATTATGCAAAATTATGCAAATTCATATACTCAGCCGTGTAGTGCGGCTATGATTATGCATAGAAAACTCCATGTACCGATAACAGAGGACAACAGACAGCACTCTGTGGGGTAGGGAGCAACAAAGGGAAAACGAGGGACCACGACCTCCCAATATATCCTATCAAAATTAAGAGGGTATATAAATTGGTATGCTTGGTGAAAAAACAGTGACAGAATAGAACAGCCTCAAACGGAGCTCCGAGGGCATCTAGTGGTGAAATGAGAAACAGTCACAATAATCGTGCAAGACAGGCCCCAAAGGAAACAGTGAAATTTATGCAAAAAATTAAAAATTATTAAAAAATATTAAAAATGCAGTCAAATTGACCAGTATATGCGGGCCTTACAAAAAAGCATGCAAATGTATGGAAAATAAAAAATATGATAAAGCATTAAGAATTATTGATAAAACAGTTTACATCCAGTTCAATATTCAAACCAGCTGGACTGAGGGTATTCAGTCTAAAGATCCATTCAGTTTCTAATCTCGATATATCTCTTTCTAAATTTTGTCCCCTCCAGCATCTTTTAGTACCATCGATAACACAAAACTTCAAGCCTGAAGGGTTCCTGTCGTGATGGAGGGCAAAATGTTTTGAGACCGAATGATCCTTAAACCCTTTACGTATAAGGTAGACGTGTTCTCCCAATCTTTCTTTAAAGGTTCTAGTGGTTCTACCTACATATCTCAGTCCACAAGGACATTCTAAAAGATAAACTATATGTGTGCTTTCGCATGTGAAAAGACGTCTAATCTGCAGTGTGGGACTTCGGTGATCATTCCCAGCAAAGGAATTAATTTTTCTGGGCATATTAATGCAAGCCTTACAACCTTTGCATTTCTTGCATCGAAAAAAACCTTTTAGGGGTAATAAATGGGCAGAGGCAGTTTTAGGTGGATCTATATGGCTATGTACAAGGCGATCTCTAAGATTAGGCGCTCTCCTGAAGATAACTCCCGGATTGTCCGCAAGCATAGGACCAATCACTGGATCACTCCTCAGGAGATGCCAATTCTTGTACAAAACTTTTTTTATGTCTTTGTGTTGGATATTATATTGAGTGAGAAAGTTAATGCCATTCTGTTTAGTAGTATCCACTGTTCTATTCCTCTTGGTGAAAGACCGGACCTCCTGACCAATCTCATCCCTCACAGATACAAGGTCTGAGGCCGGGTAGCCTTTATCTTTAAATCTAGAGATAAGAAGGTCACTTTGGATAAAATAATCAGTTTGGGAGGAGCAATTCCTACGCACACGGTGGAATTGACTCCTAGGTACCCCCTTAAGCCATGGACGATAGTGACAACTAGTAGTAGGAATAAAGCTATTTCTGTCAGTCTCTTTGAAAAAGGTTTTTGTAGTAAATTGATTGTTGTCAAGAGAAATCACTAAATCCAAAAAATGTATCTCTGAGGAGCTACAGACACAGTTAAAGACCAAATTATCCGTGTTATTATTAATATGTTGAATAAAGGGTTGTAAAGAATTTAAATCCCCCCTCCAGATGACCACCACATCATCTATGTACCTCTTGTATAACAGTAATTGAGGAAAAAGATCAGTTTTAATGAAGATCTCCTCCCAGCAGGCAAGAAAGAGATTTGCGAGGCTGGGCGCGTACTTCGCGCCCATCGCAACGCCGACTTTCTGTAGATAGTACTGGCCGTCAAACCAGAAATAATTCCTGGTCATAGAGAAATTAAGGCACTCGATCAAAAAATCGATTTGTGCACGATTGAGCGTCTGGCTATTTTCCAAACAACGGCGAACCGCATGCGCTCCCGCTTCCTGCTGGATAACTGTATACAGAGAGGAGATGTCTGCGGCCATCAAGACACAGGGATCTGTACAAATCAAAGAATCCAATAACTCAATCAGATGTCCAGAATCTCTTAGATAAGACGGAATAAGGGGAACGAGAGGTTGTAGAAATTTATCTACAAATTCCCCTAAACGTGAGGTAATGGAATTAATCCCCCTTACTATGGGTCTACCCGGAGGGTGGAGGGGATCTTTGTGCACCTTAGGAAGATAGTATATAACCGGGGTTCTAATAAAAGAGGGAATAAGATAATCTGCCTCCAATTTATTCAAAAATCCTTCCGATTCACCTCTCAAAACTAATTCTCCCAATTCGTCATAAAAACGATTACCGGGATTGCCCCTTAATAATTGGTAAGTGGCCTGGTCACTCAACAATCTAGTCATTTCTTCCTTATAATCTGTTCTATCTAGAAGAACAATCCCCCCCCCTTATCCGCAGGCTTAATAACCATATCTTTTTCCTCTAGAAGTAATGATAGGGCATTCTGGACTTCAATGTTACCTCTGGGTTTTTTTACCTCCAAAGCTTGAATGTCACTCAACAGTGATTTCTTGAAAGTTTCTATAGCATGATTATTAGAAATTAAAGGGTTAAAAGTGGATGTATTCCTCAGTCCACTATTAAATAGATTTCTCTCTAGACTAAGATCCACAGTATTACTTGTGGGAGCGGTTTTACTAAGAAAAAACTTTTTAACATTAAGCTTGCGTATAAATTTGTGAGCATCAATAAACAAGTCAAATTTATTCAATGGTTTTGGTGGTGCAAACTTGAGACCCTTGTCTAGAAGTTTCATTTCAGATTCCGTAAGAGTGTGTGAGCTCAAATTAAAGATACCTTCCCCTACTTTTCCTTCCCTTTCTTTTTTCTTAAGTTGGTACCCTTCGTCCTCCTCTAACGCCCCTTCTAGCAGTGGGCTTTCCCCCTTTTTTTTCCCTGGTGGCTGTCTTTGGATCTATAAAAGGGGTTGTCGGTTCCTCTTCAGACAACTCCAAGTCTGATTCAGAAAGATCCGAAAAAATCTCAAACCGATTTTGAACAGGAATAGGTTTACGCTCAGGTGGTGGGGGATAGTTTTTAAAGGGTTTAGGAATCCATTGTTTGAGAGGTTTTGGTCTCCTAGGTATAAAATAGGGAGATGGATTATTGGGTACAAAATCCCATGGGTAATATTCCTCCGGACGGCCACCATCTTCTAATGGATGTATGGGCCTTTGGTAGTCCCTATCCTGATTGGGGCGAACCGGAGGTCTGTAAGGTCTAGGGGGGCTTCTATCACGAGGTGGACGAGGGTTTTCATAGTATCTTGGGGGAGGTGGTTCGTACCTCGGTCTGTATGGGGGTACATAAGGTTTAGGGTATGGGTGAGGTATCTGACGCGGTGGTTGACGTGGTGGGTCATATCCATTATTATGAATGTGCCTAGGCGGATGCCTGGGAGGAGGAGGGGGAGGGGGCCTAGGCAGAGACTTAGGAGGGGGATGGGAAAGAGGGGGCCTCTTTTTTGGATCCGGACAGGGAGTAATGCCGGTGTCCGTGGGTTTATCCACTGGATCACCATCTTTTCCATTTTTATTCTGCCATTTGAAAACAATTCCTTTCTTATAATCCATAAAATCCCTTTGATATTTCTTTTGTTTTTTCTTTTTAATATCATTATCCATTTTGCGTAAATATCCCTGTAAGTCATCAGAAAGAGCATCATACTCCTCTGAGTCCTTAAAGGGATTTAATTTATTCTGAATCTGGTCAATATCTTTATTGAACATATTCAATCTTTTCTTTTTACCTTCTATTAGTATTTCCAACAATTCTTTACTACATTTTTTAAAAAAGGTCATAAATTTCTCATCAGAGATGGTAATTCGCTCCTGTTCATTAGGAATAAATTCCCATCTCAATCTTCTCGGGGCTAGGCCATCCTTGTTGTATCTCTCGAGTGTGACAATCTCCCACCAGAGAGAGAGTTTTTTCTCACAAAAATGGCTCAGCTCCTTAAATTGACCTTCAACATTATCCTCTGCAATAGGTGAAATCCTTTCTGAAAAGATGTGGTCTAAATCATAGTCTCTGCAGTCCATAAATTCAAATACATCCATTTTACCAGCCATATTGAAGGACTGACGAGTAAACAGCAGATAAACAAACAATAGTTACAAAGCTAAAAAGGAACTCCAAGGCTGCTAAACAGTAGGACAAAGACAAAAATAAAAAACAAGTGTCAGCGCCAAGGCAGAAGGCGACCGCAGCCGAGAAGGACAATGTCCAAAAGTCCACACAAGCAATGAATATATAAAGTCAGCGCAGGTCTATAGTAATACAGCTTTCATCATTTTTTGGTATACAGGATCTTTGAACAAAAGGGTAAAGAAGCAAGGCTTACCAGATTCCAACAACCCACATTATAAGGTTGTAAACGAGTTTGATAGGTGGTCCGCAGAACTTTCAAATGGTGTCGTTTCACCAGCGATGTTGCACACTACAGATTCCTCCGGAATATAGTAGATATCCTGAGATCGCAGAGACTCACCAAAGGGGAGTCCAGTAGGATAGTGACATGAAAGAGATATACGGCACATCTAAGTGTAAACCGTCTTTATTACATAACAAGTAAAACAATTAAAAACAAGGATAAAGGAAAACTCACATACGGGGCCCGTGCACTGGGAACCCCGAAAAAGTAGCGCGCATAAAATGGTCAATAGAAGACCTCAAATAAAATGGTGCCGCCTGTCGCCTTCCCGACCGGTTTCGCAATCTTGCGTCATCAGGGGAGAAAGGCGACCAGGCGGCCAGCACCAACTTTATAACATTTTTGAATTAAAAAGTGGGAGTGGTTAGGCTCCACCTTATTCAGACTACACTAGTCAAAGGCAGAAAGCATCAAACATGAAATAAAACATTGTGACAAATTGCATTGTGTCAGAGAGACAGTAGCAAAAGATCTCTCAGATAGTGTGAATAAAAAGAGGTGAATGCAATATTACCTGCATATTCAATTCGTAGTAGGCTAGTTAAGGCTAAATTAAAAGCTAGATTGATTACTCTGCCCTAGGGCATATCTTTCCTATGTAAAAGCTTCTTTTTTTCCCCTTCACAGGAAGAACTTGTGCTCCACTTGACCCTGGTGGAGTGCAAGGCTACTTCCTGAGTTCCAGTGACTACTTCTGGTACAGGAAGTGCCTGCTTTTCATCTAGAAAGAAGCTTTTACATAGGAAAGATATGCTTTCTGCCTTTGATGCTTTCTGCCTTTGACTAGTGTAGTCTGAATAAGGTGGAGCCTAACCACTCCCACTTTTTAATTCAAAAATGTTATAAAGTTGGTGCTGGCCGCCTGGTCGCCTTTCTCCCCTGATGACGCAAGATTGCGAAACCGTTCGGGAAGGCGACAGGCGGCACCATTTTATTTGAGGTCTTCTATTGACCATTTTATGCGCGCTACTTTTTCGGGGTTCCCAGTGCACGGGCCCCGTATGTGAGTTTTCCTTTATCCTTGTTTTTAATTGTTTTACTTGTTATGTAATAAAGACGGTTTACACTTAGATGTGCCGTATATCTCTTTCATGTCACTATCCTACTGGACTCCCCTTTGGTGAGTCTCTGCGATCTAAGGATATCTACTATATTCCGGAGGAATCTGTAGTGTGCAACATCGCTGGTGAAACGACACCATTTGAAAGTTCTGCGGACCACCTATCAAACTCGTTTACAACCTTATAATGTGGGTTGTTGGAATCTGGTAAGCCTTGCTTCTTTACCCTTTTGTTTGAAGATCCTGTATACCAAAAAATGATGAAAGCTGTATTACTATAGACCTGCGCTGACTTTATATATTCATTGCTTGTGTGGACTTTTGGACATTGTCCTTCTCGGCTGCGGTCGCCTTCTGCCTTGGCGCTGACACTTGTTTTTTATTTTTACATTTATCTAGATGGCTTACAAATGTGCCTAAGGGACAATTTTTCCGTCTCAAAAGAAACTGTTCCAGACTGGAAGATTTCTCACAGGAAGTTGAGGTCCTTAGTGACCCTTTTAGAGAGAAAGGATATGAACCTAAACTTTTAAAAACAGCTCTGAAAGAAACTGAAGAAAAAGATAGGGATGACCTTCTAATAGGGAAAAGAGGGACAATTGGGTGGTCAGACTCGTGCCCAACTCTCCTAATAAATTATTGTGAACAGGCGGGGAAGGTGAGGAAAATTGTCAATAAATATTGGGGCATTTTAAGAGAGGATGAATTGGTTAACACGCATTTAGAAAACTACCCTAAAATTACATATAGAAGGAGTACCAATATGGGACAAATTATAGCACCTACGATATCTGACCCCTCTTTTCTTCATAGATGTAGGGGGGGCAAGTTTAGAAGGTGTGGAGATTGCAGTATGTGTGAAGTGACTGAAGGTACCAGAGTGAGGCAGGAGGTGACTTCATCCCATAATGGTGAATCATTCCCAATCAAAGGGAATTTTTCGTGCTCCACCAAAGGCATAGTCTACATGATTAGCTGCCCTTGCAACAAGCAGTATATAGGACGCACAAAAAGAACATTGAAGAAAAGACTGGGAGAGCATCTCTACAATATATCTAGAGGGTATGAGAAACATCCTTTATCTATGCATTATAAGGTGGCCCACAATTGTCAAATACGAGGCTCCTCTTTTTGTGGTTTGGAGAAGGTCGAGAAGGAATGGAGAGGAGGGGACTATATTAAAAAATTATCTCGTACTGAATCCATATGGATTTTTAAGATGGACACTATGACTCCAAAAGGATTAAACCATGATTTTGAATTATATGCCTTTCTGAGCTAGGATTGATTGAGCAAATATATGACGCATGTGCGCACTTTCTAGTGTGAACCGATTATCTACACTGCATTTATATATATATTTTGACATCTGGCATATATAAAATTAAATTCCTTTTGAAAAATTCACTGGTCTTTGCACTATCAAAAACTTTATTTTGAATTAGGAGACAGTGACATAATTATAAGAAGTAATTTCTGTGAAAGAGGAACATATTATTGTGACGCTATAAGACTTGGAGATACGGGAAAGCTCAAAGGAAACAAGGCCGATGCGTTTCCATGGTGAAAGGGCGGATCTGGGAGGAGTGAGAGGCGTTCATAAGCGGTGGATGGAGGCTGTCGGGTAGCTCTGAAGAAGAGGGGCGTACCCCTTGAAACGTCAGCATCCCGCGCTTGTATACTACAGTGACGTCACTGCAAACTACTCCACCGCTGTGGAACGCACTTACTCGTATACCGGATATACAATAACTTCAATCTAGAAGTTCCGGACTTGCCATACCAGCTCCTGCAAGACCTCTCCGCCCTCAACAATCTGGCCAGAGTGGACGGATAGAGGCCAACACGGAGTTCCGTTATACACTAGGAAACACTACATACCCGACAGTCAGAAGCCGGTGAGGAGCTGCACTGCGCGCTTGGATCACTGCACACTCGGACGGCTGTGATCCTGTTATCATACCAGGAATTGGATCTTGGGTCCCTTGATGTTACCTATATATGTTGTGGAGTACTAATATGTGGAAATCACCATCTCATATTGGACTATAAGGAAGACCATTGTGGATGAACGTCTGTATTGTGGATACACTATTAGGCACTTCATCTTAAGAAGTAGATATTCAATCATATTTTTGACACACCTTTTTTAAGGAGTTTTTGATTCTTTACTGGGATCCCTTTTTTTGATCACATTTTTATACTATCTCACTGCAGTGAGGCTGAGTGAGGGGTGTATGTGTGTATGCATGCGATCTGGAGGGGAAGGTGCTATTTGATTTTAGCCTAGAATCAGGAACCATTTATCTATTGCATTTTAATAAAGAGTAATTTTACTTTTAGCGCTGTGGACATATTTTATGTTTATCACTGTCATTACCAATTCTATATTTTGTATTCTGTATTTTGTATAATTTTTTGTATTTTGTCACAATATTTGTATCTTGTATATTGGTGTACACCATTGTCTGTATTATGTACCCCATGTTTGTTTCTTACTTTGTACAGCACCGCAGAATATGTTGGCGCTTTATAAATCAATAATAATAATAATAACCTAATAAGAATAATTTCTTGCTATTTAATCTGGGACTTGTTTAAAACCTGTATGAGTGATATCCTGAGTATAGAAAGAAAAAAAGATACCTAAACATGTACTAAAAAATAATCTCAGAGCAAGTAAATCAAAATGTTATCAATAACCATTCACCAATAAATAGAAAATTTGACTAATTTGCTACTGATATTAAGCATGGTTTCAGATACAAGAATGCTTGTAAATTGTTATTATATGAGCTTCTTAAGGGTAAAGATGGTAGAATGCTTGTTTCTTCTTAAATGTTCTGTTTATCATCAGCAAAAAAAATTTAATTCCTTCAATTGAAATACACTTTCCTTCAATTGAAATACACTTTTCACCCGCACACAACACAGGATACTTGGCCAACACAGCCATTAATAAAGGGATACATGCAATAACAATGTTAAGAAACACTGTGCTCCAAAAGCATTGTATGCCACTAATGCCAGTTGATTATATATAGTATTGCACTGACATATTTATTTTATTATTGCCATATTTTAAAATATATGCTCTATGTTTATCATATTGCTATGTATATACGCAATTTGCATGTTTCTTTTTTTTAAAGGCATCTAACAAAAAAATATGGAAAAGCAATTAAAATTGAAAATGGAAATCTTTAATTAAAAAACCTCAGCCCCTGGGGGGAATTACCTCGGGAGGGGGAAGCCTCTGGATCCTAATGAGGCTTCACTCATTGTCTTCAGCCTCCTGGATCCATCCAAAAAGCCCCCGAACTCCATGTGCAGCAATATTTTCCTTTTGGACTCCAATGCAAGCACAGTAGAAGCTTTCCAATCGAGCTCCAGCAGAAATAGCTGAGCCCCATCGGGTCCGCTGTCCTGCACAGACGTAGGCAACGCATGCCTGCACAGTAGAGTGGACCCGATCGAGCTTGTCTGTTTCCACCGCACACCATCAGAAAGCCACTACTGTGTCTGGGCTGGAGCCATAAAGGTAAATATTGTTGTGTGCTGTTGCGCCTGTGCAGTGCTTGTCGGCACTTGTCAGGGGTATTTTTGGGGGAGCCAGCACTAGATCCCCAAGGCTACAGTGGACAGAGGACGCCTTATTAGTATCCTGAGGATTACCCCTCCCGAGGTAAGTACTGCATAGGGGCTGTTTTTTTGTTACAGATGTACTTTAAAAGGGTCCATTCTGGGATGAGCAAAAACATTCTAGAAAAGCAAGTTAAAAACTTTTTAGGTAAAAGATGGATTTGCCTTCATCTTTTACCTAAAACTACTCCTGACAGAGCCGAAAAGCAATAACTGAATCATGAGAAAAGACAATCTCTAAAAACACATTTACTTCTCTTTAGCATTGTGTTATGCTTTTGCATAAGAAATATTTCACATGTCACTGTTATTTGTACTGAAAAATGTGCTTTATCTCAAACATGGGTTAGACTATAACTAGTCCTTAAAGGGGAACTTCAGCCTAAACAAACATACTGTCATTAAGTTACAATAGTTATGTTAATTAAAATAGATAGGTAATATAATCTCTTACCCACCCTGCTTTAAAAGAACAGGTACATGTTTGTGATTTCATGAGGCAGCCATCTTTTTCATGGGGGCAGCCATATTTTTGGTTGAAAAGGGTTAACAGGGAGCATGAGACACAGTTACAACTCTCCTGTGTCCTGAACACTCCTCCCAGCTGTGCGGGCTAGGCTTCAAATCTCAAATTCAAAAAAAAAAAAAAAAAAAAATGTGTGCCAAAACATCAGAAAAAGAACAACAAACATCAGAAATCCCATCATGCTTTGCACAGCATCAGGAGAAAAATGCCCGGGCAGTTTTCTTCTGTGCAGCTAAAAATTAGGCTTGGGTAAGAAAAACAAAGTTCTGATGCTGTGAAACTGTTAAAGAAACACCAAGCCTTTTCAGTGCTGCTGAGTAGATTTTTAATCTGGAGGTTCACTTTAATGCTAGGAAGTGTACATTGGCTCAAGCCCAGAATTAGTGTTTCTCTATTACTGTAAGTATTCATAAATTAAACATGTCTTACTTGCAAACAGTGGATTGTGCAAAAAATTGAGGACTGATACCAGGCCTTAACATACTCTCATGGAGATGCATCCAGTACTGCTCCAACCCCTTTACACCTCCAACCCTGGAGGCATTTAAATAAAAACTTAGAAGCCATCTGTTTAGTCTGGCATGTGTTATTATCACATAACTTTCCCCCTGTATGCACCGCTATGTAATGATCTGAGACTAGGTATTTTTTTAAAGAAACATGGTGGCTGTATACTTTTTACACTCTTCTTAAAACAAAGGCTCAATGACAAAAAACTGGTATATGTGTAAGATTACAATATGTTCATTTACCCTCTTGTTAAATGAATGACTTCCTCTTTTTATTTATGTATTTCTAGTGTTTGTATAGCATCAACAGTTATACAGTCATTTACAGAAACGCAGCTACAATGAAGACGGCTAAAAATTAGCCATATCTGCAGGTAACCAATTCGTTTATATTTTCAGGATAACATAACATGCGGCTTCAACGAGGATGTTTCAAGATCTGCTAAGGCACCACCATAGAGGGGGGGGGGGGTTAAGGTTAGGCACCACCATGGGGGTTTAAGGTTAGGCACCACCATGGGAGGTTAAGGTTAGGCACCGCCATGGTGGGTTAAGGTTAGGCCTTACCTTGGAGGTTTAAGGTTAGGCACCACCATGAAGGGGTTTAAGGATAGGCACCACCATGGAGGGGTTTAAGGATAGGCACCACCATGGGGGTTTAAGGTTAAGTGCCAGGGTGATTAAGGTTAGGGTTAGGATTATATTCTGAAAATGGCTAATTCCATAGTCTTTTGTAAGCAGAATCACTCTCATTAGCTAAACAGGCACTATGTGAAGTCACATTTATTGGCTACATTTGGTGCCCTTATATAACCAAAATCACTTTTCTCAGGCTATACCCAGCACCCTTTTATAACATTTTCTTTACTATATCCTGAACCTTTCACTTTTCGCACCTATATCCGGCGCCCTTTTATAACCGAAATCAATTTTCTCAGCTATATCCAGTGCACTTTTGAGGCCAAAATCATTTTTCTCAGGCTATGTTTGGTGCCCTTTTATAACAGAAAATGTTTTTCTCAGCTATATCTTTCACCGTTCACTATGCTCGGCTATATACCACACCCTTTTATAATTGAAATTCCTTTTCTCTGCTATATCCGGTGCCCTACCACTTTTCTTGGCTATATGCAGCGTCCTTTTATCACCGATAGCATGCATCTCGGCAATATCAGGTGCCCTTTTATAACTGAAATTACGTTTATTGGCTACATCTGGTGCCCTTTTTTCCAGGCACCCTTTTCAAATGAATGCTTTGTCAGTACCAGCCCTCAATCAGGGATGCTAAGGCTTATCCAGAACAAAATTTACCACATACATAAAAATAAGTCAGCACACACAGCTTGCAGTTTCAGCATTGGAGCTCATCATACTACATATTTCAGGTGTTGGCCCTTCATCAGGTGTTTAAACAATTCAGGCCTGTCTTTTTCCAATAAAGGACCTCACAATATAATTTCCCTATCACAATATGTGCCATTTTTTTGCCAGAAGCCAAACCCTTAGTATGCTATGTGGTGTACAAGAGCACCCTGAGGAAACCCATGTGAACAAATAAAAAAAACCCTCAATATATAGAGGCCCTTATTCAAAACACATTTTCTCCTAAGTTTTATCCTAAGAGATAATTTCTTCTTAAACAAAAGATAACAATATTCTGTTTACTTTTCAACACCCCGCAATTAAAAAAGTACCAAAAAGTAGGTGGAAAGTTACTGTAAAAATTATTCTGAGTATTTCATGCTTTTGTGCTTGCATGGTAATCACTTCAGGACCATGCATATTAAAATCTACATCCTGTCTATGATTGCTTGTTTCTGACACATTGTAGACTTTTACTCCAGCATTCTTGTGTACTTTGACAGTGGGGCACCTTCTGGAATGAATGTGGATCGATTTTGATTGGTTCTTGATCAGCTGATCACTAGGATTGCATAAGGTCTGGTACCAGTCCTCAATTTTTTTGCACAATCCACTGTTTGCAAGTAAGTAATGTTTAATTTATGAATATTTACAGTAATAGACAAACACTTATTCTGTCCTTGAGTCAGCTGGCTTAAAATACATGTTATTGATAAGATGGGAAAATACAACCATGGAGATAACTTAGGAAAAAAAGTGGATAGAATAAGGGCCAGAATGTCTTTACTGGGAATGAAATCCACTGAAGTAGTGGTCTAAGGATAAACACTTACTCATTCTTTTGTGCTAAGTTTGTAAGCCTAATTCACCAAGAAAAAAAAAGAAATATGTTTTATGTCTGTTAAGTCTGATTTGTTTCCACAACTGTCAATTGTTTACCACACAAGAGACTATATGAAGAGAATGTGTAGTTCAGGCAACAGAAACAGTCCATTAAGAATACGCTGGTTAAGTATTTATGGTGTTGAGGGACACTGGGTACATTCTGCATAGTTAAACATTTTTATTTCCAAGAAAAAATTCAGCTGTAAGAGAAATATTGAGTAAAAAAAACTAAAATAAAATTGGTATAATTAATAGGTCATGCATAGCTAAAAAGGTATATTATCCAGTTCTGCAGAATTTTAGACGTAGAGCAAATAGCTTTAAACTTTGTGTATTATATATGCTTGCCTTTAAATTTAAATTAAATATCATTAACAGTTTGTGCTGAGAGCAGCATTATTTTCAGCTCTTTTTGGCAAGTAATGTTTATAGAGTTATTTTTCGATCATACAAGGTTAGGCAGGAGGTAAATTTGTAGGAAGGAGAAATCAGCTAAGCAAATGTCATCATAAGGAAAAAAAAGTGTGATTGATTAAATATTGACCTGCTGTTTAAGCATTAGGTAAGAACCAAGCATTATAAAATCAATTCTTCACTTGACTTCATGTTGTGATTAGTGTTAGCTATTTTAATACAAGATCAAGAACTATATAGCAGACTCATACATTTGTAACACGCTGGAACCGTATTAGTTATTTAAACTGAACTTGAATTAGAACAGGAAACAACATTAATGCAAATAGAGGGGTGACTGACAACCATTGAAAAATATGACGAATGGAGTGAGCATGAGATTCTTAACACAAAATTACTTCTGGAAAATAAAAGAATCCACTCCTTTACTCCATCTCTTAAATTAAACAATACACAGGTTGCAGTTTAATGCACTAAAATGTTACAGTTCTGGAATATAAAATATTGCATAATACAATAATAAAGCATAATTTTAAACATACACACACACACAGCCACTAATGTTGGTTAGTGATAAATCAATCAGATCTTTACGTGAATAAAAAAAATAATCTCAGAGAGAATATCACAGGTATTTGGACTGCAATCGGTAGGAATAATTGTTTTGCAACAAAAAAACTCTTTCAACAAAAGCCTTTGGCTTAAGCTCATCATACAGCATTACACTATGATTTGCACTGTTTAGATGTAATAGCCTTTTCTGATTGTGTTCAAGAACTGCTTTATCTGAGGTAAGGCTCAAAACACTATGTGCAGTATAGTGAGTTGTGAAATTATGTTTCTGTTGATCACAGATGTTTTCGGTCCATATTGTTTACTTTCTAGTTCAAAGTCTTTTATTCCTGATTTGTCCCCAGAGATGATTAATGAGCATCCAAGGTGACATTTCTACAGTAAATGGGACAGAGAGGCATGTTAGTGATGTTATTACATATCTATGTGTCCTTCTTTGCTAGAGATGGCTCGAACTGTTCGCCAGTGGACAGTTGCCAGTGAATTTCCACTATTTGCATTCTCTGCAAACTGCGAACATTTGGCATGTTTGATCTGCCCCCTATACATCATTATGGAGCCAAAATGAGCCCGTTCCACACAGTCAGCAGCCAATCAGCTAGCACCCTCTCCTGGACCCCCAGCCCCCTATTAAAATGCAGTTGTGGTTGCCATATTGTATTCATTCTCTGCTGGCTGCTGACTGTTAGTGAGAGCAGGGTCAGACTTGCTGCATATAGGTAGGGAAACATTAGCTAGGCCTTTGTTCTTGTTCCTCACTGACTACTTGCTGAAAGCACCCCAAATAGCCCTTTTAAGGGCTAGTACATCGGTCCCCCATTTTTTATTTTGTGCGCGACACTCCACAGCTTACTGGCACCCAGAGCTGTGCACACTACTGCTATTGTGGCCACATTAAGTTGCAGGCACAGCACCACTCCAGTGCTTTTTTTTTTTACTGTATTCTGATAGAACTTTTGCAGTTCTATGTCCATGCCCGTGGCTCTGCCCTACACATTTTGTTTCATTTGTAGGGTGGAGCCACGGGCTGACATCATTGCTGATCACAAGAAAGTAGTGAGACAGGCTTAGCACATGGTCCTGTACGTTGGAGGGCAGCTTGGAGTGGTACCCGGGACACAGCAGCCAGCTATCCACTAAGACACTGCTATAATGTGATGTAGCCTGTTTTGTTTTATACATATGCCCCTTGGATTGGCTTTTTTTAGCAGACTCTTTTAAAGTGACATTTTAAATAGAAGGAGTTGTACTATATAAGCTCCCTTCTCCTCAGAGTTCTTTTTTCTGGAAGTGGTGCCTAAGCCCAGGACGGCAGCCGATCGATGAAGGTCTGAGGGCCACCATAAGTGCCCCAAATGCACAATTTGACTGAGTCCAACTAAATTTTGATGCATCCTGTGTGGGGGAGATCCTATTTTATGTAGACCTTTTAGTGTGTTGCTGCAGTTGAAGAATCAGAACACCTACAGTGGATGTACATTATCTATAAGCTTGGCGGATGGTGTTTTAAAGCCTTCCCGGACAATTTATGATTAAGATACCTTTACCTATTGACTATTTAAACATTGAGTGCAGTAAATTGGCCTTGGGCCCTATTGATAATCCCTGATCAGAGACAACACCCTAATTATTATATTACAATCCACTGTGG
The DNA here is from genome assembly GCF_040937935.1 of Hyperolius riggenbachi. Taxonomy (NCBI): domain Eukaryota; kingdom Metazoa; phylum Chordata; class Amphibia; order Anura; family Hyperoliidae; genus Hyperolius; species Hyperolius riggenbachi. The sequence continues at coordinate 261,223,588 of NC_090649.1, forward strand.
GGGTGTACATGAGATTGATTACAATATAGCGTCTCCCCATACAGCGTATTTTGACTTATCGATGGTTTGTGTTACAATTGTGCGTAGGAAGTTTTTTTTACTGTATTTATGAAAACCAAGCCTAATGTGGATTATGTCATATACATAAATAGTTTGCAAATATCACTTACCATTGGTGATGAGAGGTTGGATTCTGTGGTATTTGCTTTGTGGTTGAATCTCTGTTTCTGTTGTGTTAGGATCACAAAAGATCATTTTAAAATTCTACCAGCACAGGAGTCTTCAGTTAAAGTAGATGCCAATTCACTTACAGAGTAACCAAGCAGCTCAGGGTGACCCAAACTACTAGGAATGTATAGGGGGATAAAAGGAACCAAAAAGCCCTCCTACTAAAAAAGCAAAGCTTGGTGTAATTGCCTTCTTAAAACAGAAGGAAATTTGCAATAATTCAGTTATAAATGAACATTTGTGGTTACCCACAATGCACACCTACAAAATATGCAAATTATCCCTTTTTGCCCTTGGTAAGCCAAGCAAGCATCCAGAACCGCTGGTTTATAGCAAGCCTATAGCTTTAAGTTTTACACAGCCATATCAAACCCACATGTAGACAGCCTGTTTCGGACTTTTGGTCCTCATCAGTACATGGTAGGGATTGATAAGGCTGTATGAAATAGGGCTTGGTCAAGTACAACAGAGTAACCAAGCAGCTCAGGGTGACCCAAACTACTAGGAATGTATAGGGGATAAAAGGAACCAAAAAGCCTCCTACTAAAAAAGCAAAGCTTGGTGTAATTGCCTTCTTAAAACAGAAGGAAATTTGCAATAATTCAGTTATAAATGAACATTTGTGGTTACCCACAATGCACACCTACTAAATATGCAAATTATCCCTTTTTGCCCTTGGTAAGCCAAGCAAGCATCCAGAACCGCTGGTTTATAGCAAGCCTATGGCTTTAAGTTTTACACAGCCATATCAAACCCACATGTAGACAGCCTGTTTCGGACTTTTGGTCACTTACAATTCACTTACATAACAGTACTTCCTGGCTCCCAAGTGGTATTGCAGCATTTCATGAGCCAATAGAATGCTCCCAGTTTGCCACTGTAGCATCCTAAATCCAATAGCATGTTTCCATGTACCATTGCTGGTCCCTTGGTGAGTAGGAAGTTGCACTGTAATAAATGTTTGACTCACAATATGGATCCCTGGGTGATTCAATGACAGTTTAAATGTAACTATAAGAAAAGAAAAAAAAAACATGAGGTCCTGCCTCTCAAGACTTTTTAACCCCTTCCCCCATGCAGGCTAGAATTGTACAGGGAATATGGAACCAAGTAAAATTTGGGCTCTTTCACCTATACTAGCAGTCCCTGGTTTATAATATTTGTAGGGTACTGTACTACTGAAGATGATGTTGCCACTTGTGATAAATTTCAAAATGTAGACCAGGGTGCGGAAAGATTTTACAATGTCCAAATAATGGCTTAATCATTTATAGATTACTATTCTAAAAAAATAAGCAATTTTATGCATTATGTTATTTTCACTACAGTTCTTTTGTAATGCCTCTATTCTAATTCAAGTCTGACTGGTTGATTACGTTATTCTAATCTTCAGAAATATTTATTAAATCTTGGATAAAGACCCATCTGATGCCCATGTGCACTGACAGATACCACCACAATACTGAACTGACGTGGAGCCCTTTCAGAACATCCCTGAGACTCCCACCAGAGCTCCTTATTGGTCCATTGTCCTAGACCAGTGGAAGTTTTGACAGGCATGTATTTAATAAAGGCGTCCATTGAAAAGGGCATGAGATGCAAGGAATTCAGAACACCACATTTTAAAAATAGGCACTTTAAAAAGATTAACCGTACCAGAGCCCCCAGTCAAAGAATTTGGGGTCATGACAGATAATCATCTAGAAAATTGCAATGTAAATATGAGCAGCAACAAAAAATGGTTAATTATTAATTATTACTATTATTATCTCCATAATTATTATCCTTCTTTGTTATGCTGGTGACTACATTTCATTTCTCTGCACACAGCAGAGGTATAACATTTGAAGACCTAATATAAAACATATTTTAGAAATCCAAAGTTCATTATTTTTTACACTGTATTAAAATATGCTTTGATGAGGGTTTTCTTTAATCAAACTAATATCACATGTGTTGCCATTTCACTTGTGAAATAACACCAATTTGGCATTTATCCAAAGTAAAAGTAAAAATTAAAAAGGCTTGTTAATATCGAACCAAACCAAGATACAGCAAATATGTCACAGCAGGAGAATGAAGCTTCTGGGGAAAAGGCAAAGCCGTGTGACAGATGGAAAGGTCTCAATGGATGAATGGTGCTACTACAAATAAGTAGCAGGCAGCCACAGGGAATCAAATAATGATTAGAAATGAAAAATGATGGCTACACAATGGAAACATTTTGACTTAGGCTGCAGAAAAGAGTTAGGCTGAAATTAGAATATGTATGTGTGTGTGTGTGTGTGTGTGTGTGTGTGTGTGTGTGTGTGTGTGTGTGTGTGTGTGTGTGTGTGTGCGTGCGTGCGTGCGTGTGTGTGTGTGTGTGTGTGTGGTGTGTGTTTGTGTTTACGTGTTTGTGTATCCACAGGATGATTATTTTTAAATGGCACAATACATAAGACAAGTGGAAGGCACAACACATAGACTAAGCTTCTATTCATCTGTTCTGCTGGGAACTACATAAACAGATGGGGATAAGTGTGCCCTTAGAGAGGAAGGTACATGCTCCATAATTTGTACCGGAATGCCCCAGAACCTAAACAGATTCGTTTTTTTCCCAATCAATATCAGTAACCACTAGAGGCCGTTTTTTATCCAAAGTTTCTCCTTTGAAATGGCTCACAGAGTCTTTCTTGCAAGTCTACATTTTACTTTTGCCATTGGGCACTGTGATAAAGATATGTGAAAATGTCAATTCTTCATCCCTCTATTGGAGTGCACATTAAAATATCCCATTGTTCTCCCTAGGCTAGTCCTGTTCTGTTTAGATGCCCAATGTAGACAAAATGGTCTAAATAACAGAAGCAATATAGCAACAGTGAATGCCTTTATCAATATTGCTGCTATATTTTTATTACTTTACTGTTTGTGTAATTATGCAAATCATTCCACTGTATAATGTAAATCTGTCATCAGAATAGGATGCTTGACATAGGAAAGACTACTGTTCCTCACTGAGGCTGTCCTACCATTTATCAGTTTATGCAGTAGTTATTAAAGTGGATCTGAACTCTTGCCCAGGACAGAAGGACAACATAGAGAAATGCACCCTGTATGTATTTATAGAGTATAGCCTTTTTAATTCCCCCTCATTTGTGTCTAATCACAAGTTGTAATTTGATCTATCGCCTGTGTCATCTGACTGCCATGGCAAAGATGACAGATAAACTCATTTGAAAGCACAGGATGATAACAATATGTCTGCTTCCATGAATCAGGAAGTAAAAACAGTGCAGATTTATTTTAGGATTTGTATCAGACAGCTGTAACAAATACATGTTTTTTGTTAAAGGTTATTATGCTTTTGCGTATCTTTTAGAGCAAAGAGGATGTTCTGAGTTCAGGTTGCTTTAAAGGGAACCTGAAGCAAGTAAAATTATTTAAAATAAGCACATGATGTAGCTGCAAATGAAAATTACATACTTACCTCACCGTCAGTTCCTCTCAGAAGCTCATCATTTTCTTCTTAAAGTGGCTACTAACGGTCCAATTTCTAGAGAAAAATCATTAGAGCGATCAAAAATTCTGATCGAATTGGTTGTAAATAATAATAATAAAAATAAGTTGATGAGTACAATCGATTACAAACGATTAGAAAAATAGTAATCCAATTGGATTTTTGTCAAACCAAAATTTGGATTTTCTTGTTGGTTGTGATAGAAAAGAAAAAAAGGCTGTCTCGTTGATGGTGTAGTGAACGATTTTTCATCCGATTAGAATTTCTGAGCGCTCGAACAATTTTTCGTTAGAATTTGGACTGTTAGTGGCCACCTTTACAGTGATCACTTCCAGTTCTGACAATATTTTGTCAGAACTGAAATATACCAGTTGCTGTCAGTTATATATCAGCAGTTGTGAGTTACAACTGAATGTGCAAGGTAATGTCCATGTTTCCCTGTGGCTCAAGTGGCCTATATTACAGTTTAACAGTGTGCTGACCAGGAAGCTGTTATGGGGTAACGACCATTTTTAAAATGCAGGACTGAGAATTCCATTGATCACAGTGGACAAATGGGACGCAGGAGAGGAGAAAGAGATTGAAGAACAGACTACACAGGAGGTAAGTATGACCTGTGTATGGTTATTTTGACTTTTTATTTTCAGTTCAGGTTCTCTTTAAGAATATGTACTTCTATATTAGTATGTTGTAGGGGAGGGCATATTTTCACATCACACATGCATATACATTCTATCTGGTGAGAGCACGATTGTGCCCCAGTGTTCCATTGACAAGCAAAGTGTGTATTTAAGATAATAGTCAAATATGCAGAAATGGCTTCTAGCTGTCATTTACATATCTAACAGAAGATCTGCACATGAACATGCAAGTTTAGCTTAGACTAGCTTGTATGTTTATGTCTGAAGAGTGGGGAAAAAGAAAGCCAGTATTATTTTTCTTATTCTTCTTGTGTATTTTCTGTATATAGTGCTGACATCTTTTTACATACATTACAAATTCAGCAGTAAAAGACCAAAAAAGGAATGGTACATGGGGAATTCACAATGAAAATGTTCCCAGAGGAAAAGTCCTGAAAGTACCTTAAAGAACAACTTTTAGTAGGGATGTATTAAAATTGGCTGGATTTTCTAATAGGTGAACAACATGCAGCATACCTATTGCACCACTACTTAACAGTTTTACACTTTATATTTTACACCCTGATGAAGCCCAATCTGGGGGTGAAATATTTAGGTTTTTTTGTGTTGTTATGTTTAGATACAAGAATAACACATATTGGATTGTATATTAGGGTATAAACAAGAACTAGCTTGGAGCTATCCATATCTTCCAATTGTCTATAAATGCATTGTGTGAATATTGGCATTGTAGGAATAACCAATAGGGGACATCCATTTGTTTGCATTTTTATTAAAAGTTACGTTTTACTTGGTCTCAGGCTTAGCCTGGACCTCTTACAGGAGAATATTCTGTTTTTCATACATCAGAGAAAGAAAAGAAAAAGGCAGCCATATACCGTACCTTTAAGGAAATCTCAGCTTAGGTTAAAGCAAGATAGGGAGAGCAGGCAGACAGACAGGTGCTTTCAGAAGAAAGATTCCCCGGAGGGATGAGATACCACTGACCTCTCACCTCCCCTGCAACCACTTCACATAGCAACAGGGAATTATGTCAAAAAGCAAAGGAAATGTTCCTGGTTGCATCTTGAATTTTAAAGCAAGTTCCCAAAGAGATAATTGCTGACTTCACAGACAGACTTAACACAATACAGTGCTTTCTGGACAACCTTCTCTCTAGACAAATGGATGGATTAACCATTTTTAAATAAATATTGTTTACCTTTCTCACTGTTGTTTAATTCACATGACATGACAGCAAACGTGTTGACTGTAGAAAGCATTAAACACAAAAGAAGCACTGCCCTTAACCACTTGAGGACCCACCCTTTACCCCCCCTTAAGGACCAGCGCTGTTTGTTTGGATCTGTGCTGGGTGGGCTCTGCAGCCCCCAGCACAGATCCGCGGCCACACAGAGCGATCAGATCGCCCCCCTTTTTTCCCCCCTATGGGGATGATGTGCAGGGGGGGTCTGATCGCTCCTACTTGCAGGCATTTTGCGGGGGGGGCACCTCAAAGCCCCCCTCCGCGGCGACATTCTCCCCCCTCCCTCTCCTACCTTCTCCCCCGGGAGATCTGGGCTGCACAGGACGCTATCCGTCCTGTGCAGCCAGTGACAGGACGTCCCCTGTCACATGGCGGCGATCCCCGGCCGCTGATTGGCCGGGGATCGCCGATCTGCCTTACGGCGCTGCTGCGCAGCAGCGCCGTACAAATGTAAACAAAGCGGATTATTTCCGCTTGTGTTTACATTTAGCTTGCGAGCCGCCATCGGCGGCCCGCAGGCTATTCACGGAGCCCCCCGCCGTGATTTGACAGGAAGCAGCCGCTCGCACGAGCGGCTGCTTCCTGATTAATCAGCCTGCAGCTGGCGACGCAGTACTGCGTCGCTGGTCCTGCAGCTGCCACTTTGCCGACGCACGGTATAAGCGTGCAGTCGGCAAGTGGTTAAATGACTTTCTTACTCTATTATGTGCATTAGCAAGCTGTTATCTTATACAGTATCTCACAAAACTTAGTACACCTCTCACATGTTTTTAAATATTTTCATCTTTTTTATGTGACAACACTTAAGATAGGACACTTTGATACAATGTGAATTAGTCAATGTACAGCTTGTATAAAAGGTCCAACAAAATAACTCAACACACGTCCAGTAATGTCTAAAACAAAAGTGAGTACGTCTCCTAAGTAAAAAATGTCAAAATTGTGCCCAAAGTGTCAATATTTTGTGTGTCCACCATTATTTTCCAACACTACCTAAACTTTCTTAAGCATTGACTTCACTAGAGCTTCACAGGCTGCCACTGGTCCACTCCTGCATGATAAAATCATGAAGCTGGTGGATTTTAGAGACCTTGCGCTCCTCAATCTTTCATTTGAGGATTGCTCACAGATGGTCTAAAGGGTTTGGGTCTGGAGAAATGCTTGGCCAGTCTAGAACCTTTACCCTCAGTATCTTAAGCAAGGCAGTGACTTGACTGTAGGCAAGACACACTTTGTACTCCTCACCTGGTTACCGACACACGCTTGACACCATCTGATCCAAATAAGTTTATCTTAGTCTCATTACACCACAGGACATGGCTCTCCACCACCCCTTCAACATCTGCAGCAATGCTGCCAGCATTCATTTGTCTATTTGCAAAAGACAAACTCTGAATATGATGCTGAGCACGTGCACACAACTTCTTTGGTCAATCATGGCAAGGCCTGTTCTAAATTGAAATGGACCTATTAAACTGCTGTAGGGTCTTGGCCACCAAGCTGCAGCTCAGTTTCATGTTGTTGTCAATCTTCTTATAACCTACGCCATATCAATGTAGTGAAACAATTTTTTTTAAGATCCTCAGAAAGTTCGCTGCCATGAGGTGCCATGTTTAACTTCTAGGGACCAGTATGAGAGAGTGTGAAAGAGATAAAGCATTTAAAGGGAAAATACATGTGTGTTCTTGCCTCCCAGGAAATCTCTTTATGAGTCTGCTGCACTGCCCTATGGATACAAGATGCCTGAAAAAAAAACCAATTCTGAAGCTGGCATCCCTGAGGATAATTCTTGGGGAGCAGAGCTGACCCCCGTTGCAACACCCACCATTCTCAGAGTGATATTATGTGTCAACGAGTAGTACTGGTAGTTAGATCAGGCAGCCTAAATCAATTTAGCATGAGGTGTAGTGCCCAGAGTGGGGACATGATTTTTAACAAGGGGGGATCGTTTTTACTACGAGTTATTTGTTTGTTGTTGTTGTTGTTGTAGTTGTTCTGTAGTAACACAGTGCTTAAAAAAAACTTAGGGTTTTGATATTTACTTATGGCAGTTCTGATACAAGATCAACTGTTAACTAAGGAATTGTATTTAAAACCGAGATAGCTCACTTAAAAGTGTATTAACAATTTAATAATTATGCTATCAGTGGTTAGAGCTAGTAAGAATATAGTGGGAAATAAATTATAAAGAAAAAGTACATTTAGGGAGTATTTAGTTTAGAAGCTTTAGAACTATTTGAAACTTTTTAATGAGATTTTTTGAGAATCAACAATTCTTTGGCTCCTGTAATTTGATATAACTGGACCTTTTATGATCTTGCTGTGTTCAGTTACATATTTGCTAAGTTGCCTGCACCAGTGTATTCTTGGTTCAAAAAATATGTTCACATACAGATCTATCTAGGGTGTCCACTGTCTGCAGGAGGCTTTGGAGATTTCTTGAATACTTACCATTTTGCTGGACTGCTGCAACTCTAAAAGGTTGACCCTTAATCATAAGAATGGACCCAGATGAATCAGCTCATATTCATTGATGGGGCCTTGAATATTCTTTACTTAGGGTATGTATTCATGCTAGCCTTTTTACTTGTTCTGATACAAACTTCATGCCAAAGAGATTTTTTTTTCAAACACTTAATTCGAATACTCTTTCTAGAATGAAGCAGCAGGCCTTTTCATTGGAAGTAGCTGTTCTCCACTAATATTTAATTTCCTCATCATCACTGCAGTAGGTGGAGGGGGAAAAGGTAGGGGGAAAGGTGTCCTAGATATATGTTAAATGTTCTGCTCTTCTTATTTTACTTTCTTTATTTTATAATTATGGTGTGCCTGAAGTGGCTTGTAAATACTACAATACTGAAGTAGTAAATTGTTTCATGAATTGTTTCATGAAAAAGGGAGAAGCTGATAAAGAAATATGATGATCATATTCTTTTAAGAACTACTATATCTTACCTTAAGAGATAAGATGGTATGAGGCTGTCTCTTGGTGTAAGATTAATGATTTTGTCTTGCTTTGTAATTGACTGTGTAGATAATGTTGTTAAATATCACTTGATTCTATGTAAAAAATCCAGCTTATATAGTAAATATTGCCAAGGAATTATCATAATGCTGGGATCTCTATACATAACATTTGCTCTCTTATCTCTATCTCATCTTTCATCAATGGAACGCTTATATTAAATAAACGTATTTTAACATTTCTTATATTTCCCATAACCAGAGGTCTTTACATTTTCTTCTCATTTCATTGTACTTAAAATGCACCAACAATGCAAAACTTTTAAGCATTCAACACAGTACCCAAACAGCTCCGGATGATCCAAAACCGCAAGGAAAGTATTGGGGACTAAATTAGACCGAAAAACCCTCCTACTAAAAAGCTATGCTAAGTGTGGTTTGCCTTCTTAAGGCCTCTTTCACAGTGCGACGTTAAAGTTGCACGTTACAAAAAATTATAACGCAGACTAACGCACAGCAATACAAAGTTGCGTTGTGTGTAACGTGTAGCAATATTTGGGTGGTGCAGCATGCTGTGCGTTTAACAATAAATTTGCTGCATTATTTGTGTTGCACATGCTCAGTAATGTTTTTTTTTTTTTTAAATGTAACGCATGCGCTGTTTTCGTTCCATCAGTATGCAACGAAAACGGCGCACCAAGAGACACATAATGCAGTGCAAAATAACGTCCAAAATAACATGCGCTACGTTAGGGGCACGTTGTGCGACTTTAACCTCGTGTCAAACTCAACGTCCCACTGTGAAAGAGGCCTAAAACAGAAGGAATTTGATATAATTCAGCTTTAAGTGAACATCTGTGGTTACCCACAATGCACCACTACTGAATATGCAAAATATCTCTTTATGCCCCCGAAGCCAGGCTTACATGGATGAAAGCTTGGCTTCAGGGGCATTAAAAGATAATTCGCATATTCAGTAGCGATGCATTGGGGGTAACCACAGATGTTCACTTAATGCTGAATTAAAGCATTCAACAAAACTTAACTAACAAACATCAATTTCATATCTTCACATATTTTAATAGGCAAATGTATTCCATGAAACCAAAAAAAAATGGAGTATCTACAAAAAGAATTATGAAATATATTGGAAGGGCAGTGCCTAGATCATTAGTTTAAGTCATAGATGCTATTCACCATAGATTTGTTGTTTGTGGCAACCAAGGAAATAAAGAAAACGGGGAATCTTAGGTAAGATTCATTGAGTGCATTCCACTGTGAGCGGAACAAAACATTCCTCTCTTAAAAACAGTCTGAGTACAACTCCAGTTATCAGCCACACATGCACTTTCTCACTTTATTTGGCATCTCTACAATGAATACATTGGGGAGGTGTAGACTTCTCTTCTTGTTAAGAACATGTTATAACATGTCCTTATATCACTGATGCAGGTATCCATTTCAGTCACATGGTGTGAAAATCAAGTCTTAGCACCCAGCAGGGCCGGATTCTGGAAAGGCCGCAAGGGCCTGGGCCTTGGTCGGCTTCAGCCCAAGGGGGCACCTGGTCATGAAGAAGAGGTTGATACAGTTGAAGGAAGTAGCTGCAAATGGAATGTGAGGAGCACTGCTGCACCAGTAAGGGGAGTCACAACACACTTCAACTAGGGGCTGGAAGACTATAAATCCAGCCTCAGCAGCCATAATCCTTGTTTATCTAGCACACGGTTACAAGGATGAAAGGATGTCGTTTTGGTGGGCAGGCAATGTTGTCATGTTTCCACATCACAATTTTTTTCTGTGTTTATTCTTATTACTAACAGTGGCTAGAATGTGTTATGTAGATCCTGTCACAACAGCTGTCATTTCTTTATTTTCTTGTGCAGGTGTACCAATAGGTTTCTTCATATGTTTACACATAAAATTAGGTAATAGGACCTAACTAGGAACTAAAACAGGAAAAAGTGAAATAACTTTGACCTTATTTTTTTCTGTTCAAAACTGAAAAAAAGGAAAACCTTTAGTACTGTATGTACACATACACGAGATATTCACACTCAATAATTTTTCAATTAATTTTAAGAGTAGAACTACAAACCATATCTTCATATATTAGCTATATGCATTTAAGTATTTCAAGCATTGAATAATAGACATACAGTAAGCCCTTATTCAGTTCACTTTTTCTCCTAAGTTTTCACCTAGGAGATAATTTTTTATCTTCTGTTTAAAATAACTTTTTAAAAAGTACTAAAAAGAAGGTGAAAAACAAAATCATTCTGTCTATTTTCTTGCTTTCTGGTGGCTTAAAAGGCATTTATTTTATTGACAAGATAACACTTGAAAAGATATCCAGCTGCAACAAATGGCTGGGTGGTTGTAGAAAATCCTTTATTCTTTATTCCGACATCACATAATAATAATCTGAACATTTGTATAGCGCTTTTCTCCTGTCGGACTCAAAGCGCTCAAGAGCTGCAGCCACTGGGACGCGCTCAAGAGGCCACCCTGCAGTGTTAGGGAGTCTTGCCTTGAACTCCTTACTGAATAGGTACTTGACCTAGCCAGGATTCGAACCCTGGTCTCCCATGTCAAAGGCAGAGCCCTTAACCAGTACACTATCCAGCCACATAGTGCAGGTAAAAGCTCACGCGTATCGGTGTGATGTGTGGCTCCTAATCATTAAATCCCGCTGATAGCCCCGTTCATAAAGTCTAGTCTGAACTAACTTAAGTTCATGTTCTAACATATTAGCATCAGAACAATTTCTAGCTGCCCTGATCATCTCCCCATAAGGTATAGATTTCAAGGTATGTCTTGGATGACAACTTGTGGCTAAAAGTAGCAAATTTGCTGCACATGCCTTTCTAAACATCCTAGTGTGAATCTTCCCAGAAGTCATCCCACCACTAAGCATAAGATCCAAATAATTTATTTCTTTGGTATTATGGGACATCGTAAAGCGGAGATTGAGACTATTGTAGGGACTAGATTGTGAGCTCCTCCGGAGGGACAGTTAGTGACAAGACTATATATAATCTGTATAGCGCTGCGGAAGATGTCGGCGCTATATAAATACTAAATAATAATAATTGTCATTACAATAAGTCAGGAACTCATGTAGAGCACTCTCTGGACCCCTCCAAATTTGCAGCAGATTGTCAATATATCTGGCATACCAATAAATAAACGTTGAACAGGGGTTTCCGTCTCCAAAGATGCAGAGCTCCTCCCACCATCCCGTATACAGATTCACCAGGGATGGGGAGAACTTGACTCCCATAGAAGCTCCGCACCTTTGGAGATAGAAAACTCCATCCAACATAAAATAATTATGACTAAGCAGAAAATCTACTGCCAACATGAGGAAGTCTCTAATTGTAGATGTAAATGTTCCATAGCTTCTAACATGAAAGTCCAATGCTTTGAGGGCTAGATTGTGGGGAATAGAGGAATAAAGGGAAATCACATCCAAGGTGACCCAGATATAATGATCCTCCCATTTTAAGGTTCAATGCTATATAAAAGATGAGTGGTATCATGCAGGAAGCCGGGATGGCCACGCACCAAAGTTTGGAGGCACATGTCAACCCACTGTCCAAGTCGCTCACCCAAAGAGCTTATACCCACAACAGTTGGGCGGCCCTTCGGGGGAATGTCCGGTTTATGGATCTTAGGTAGGTGGGGGAAAATGGGTATGACAGGGGCCCCCACTAGAAGGTAATCCCTTTATTTGTCGCTACAAACCCCCAAAGCAGTGATAAAATTTAAAAGATGTTTGAGTTTTGCCTGTAACCGGAGGGTAGGGTCACCAGACAGAACCCGGTAAGTGTCATTATCACTTAACTGACAAAGTGCTTCATTCCTATAAACATCAGAATCAAGAACCACAACAGCCCCCCCTTGTCAGCATTGCATATAATGATTGACTTATTTCCAAGGAGGGGCTGCAGTGCCTTCCGCTCTTGAATTGTGAGATCAGAGGCTGCTCTAGGCACTTTTTTTTAATTTGCATGAGATCTTGCTCCACCAGATCTTGAAAGGTGTCGACCACCGGAGTTCTGGCTTGGACAGGATAGAAATGCGGACTGGAGATCCGGACACTTTTTAGCACTCTGCAATTTAAAAAGTACTAAAAAGAAGGTGAAAAAAGTACTGTCAAAATCATTCGGTCTATTTTCTTGCTTTGTGGTGCCTTAAAAGGCATTTATTTTATTGACAAGTTTAAAACTATTACCTAGAAAACTCAGGAGAAAAAGTTAAATGCTTATGGGCCATTTGTGCTGTGGAGCCATTGTTTGTGCTGTGGAGCTTAACATGTTACATGCTGAAAGACTTAAGTGGGAGTTAAGAAAGTCGTAAGTGGGAGTTAACAGTCCCAGTGCATAAAAATAATGCAACCCTTGTAACGCTAAAGATGTGAACTCCCCTTTCCTGTGTGTGTTAGGATCGCTGCACTGCAGTAAACCAACCAACAGTGTAAGGCAGAGTTCACCCACCCCTGTCCTCAAGGCCCACACCAACAGTACATGTTTTGCAGAAAACCACAGACTTTCACAGGTGAGGTATTTAGTGTACCAGCAGAGCTGATTAATTACCTCAGTGTATTTCCACAAAACATCACTGTTGGTGGGCCTTGAGGACAGGGTTGGGGAACACTGTAAGATCTCAAGGTTTACTGACCATTTTTACTGAGCAAGCAGTAAAACAATGACCCAGAGAGACTGTGTACCAAACAATAAAAACTTGCCATGGGTTTCATCAAACTGATTTTTTTTTTACTTTTTGAAAATTAAAACAGCTGCAGATTGAAATTCTAATTGTGACACTATTAAATTACACAATAGTTCATGGAATGGTGATATATGTCATTTAATGTTATTATTTTTATTTATTTACTTTTTGTTTTTGCTAAAGTGGAGTTATCCTTTAAATCCTCAATAGTGTAATGTAAAGCTAATTATGGTTATCTCACTTACACCTATTTAAATCTAGTTTATATGGCATAATTTAGTTATTTCCTCAGCTCGTGTTACTTCTATGTAATGTAAGATTTTCCATACCTTTCTAATCAAACGCTGGCTTTTATCTTTCCTCATAAACGAATTGAAATGGCTTCTTTCAGGATTCTGGTGCCTCCAGGGAGATAAGGACCCTGCGGTTAACAGGATGAAAGATTTTTGTTTAGAAAATTTTATTTAGACAATGAAAAATGACCTCTGTAAACTCAAAGCTATCTTATTTTTGGGGCTTTAGGCTTTTGGCAGATAAATCAATTAGGCCCTTGGGATAGGAGGAAAAAAACCCACTGCAGTAACAATGTAAGTAGCAAGTCACAGATTTGTGTATGATTGTGCAGCAGTGTAGAATATATATTTCTTTCTTGCTTTCTTTCCTGTCTGTTTTTTTCCTAAGCATTATAGCTAAGGTAGGCAAGTAAATAGTAAGAGTCCTATATTGTATGAAATTATTATTTTTTTTTGCAATTAACAGTTCTAACTTGTATAAACATGTAATTTAACAATTCTCATTAATGTAAAAAAATGCATAGGTAAGTTAAAAACTGTTGTTTCATAAAACTTTTCAAAGGAGGGATATCAAGGTGGAGTGATTTGATCTATAGTTCTAGACTTTCCCATCTTGAATTAAATACTGTAAGTATTTATTTCTTTTAATCTGTGTTAAGTACGCAGCATTTTAGAAAGTAAAAAAAAATGTTATGAGAAACTGCTCTTTTTTGTATAAATTAATATTTTGCTTCTTCCCTTCTAATATGTTGTGTAAGAAATACTCCAGCAGCTATCCAGAAAAGCTTTCACGCATCTGTTTAGCCCTAAGGATGTCACAGCATGAATTTGCACTGCATGTTTACTTTCTAAGGAGGAAATGTTGCACTTTGAAATTTGTTTTATACTCATGCCATGTAGAGTGCAGAATTAAGGTGAAAAGTTATGCAGACGTAAATTGTGAACTTGGCAAGTTAGCAAATCAAGAGGCAGCTAGTTAACATATATTGATGCTCAGTTGTTAATAATGAATTATAAACTACTTTGAATCTGATGGAAAATTTAAAATTTAAAGCAAATGACGAAAAGGAAGCAAAAATAACAATATAATACAAATGAGGGTGTTAATTTATAAAGTTTGTCAGGTGGCCTTTTGCAAAATTACTTTTTTTTACTGCTTTTTTCAGTTTCCTAGAGATTATTCCATACAAATTCAAGACCCTTCTATGATTTGGTATACCACTTACAAAAAGTTTGTAGACACCTTGAAACAGTTTTCAATATTATTATGATGTGACTATTCTGGCCAGTCAATAGCAGGTTAATAGATGATTTGGGTGTCAGCACTAATGCAAATATTGGCTATTGGATTCCAAAAACAGAAATTTGGCTGCCTAATAAATATCGTTTTGAAAATTAGAATTTTATAGTTTTTGAAATGTTTATAGTTTTGAAAACATTAGAACTTTACAGTTTTTGAAATTTGTATCATTTTGAAAATTAGAAGGCTATAGGCCTCGATTCATCATCACTTAGCAAATTTGTTAACAACCGTTTGGTAAAATACCGAATTTGTTAACTTCATTTCAGGATTCATCAAAGTTATCTACAGCTGTTAGCGAACATTCGTTAACGATTCGGTAACGATTCGCTAAAACGGAAGAAAGTGCAATTCATGAAAAAGAAAGTGGGCGTGGTTTAGCGTTAGATTTAGGATTCGTTATCTCCTTCACTGCTCTGTCGTTATTCCTGTCAGATCATTGCTGCCAGAGAAGATGGAGCCATTTGAAGTGGTTATGTATCAGCTGAGAGTGATTCAAAGGCGCAGAAGGGCAAGAATAAGGTCTGCAACCATATAAATTTGTAAGAGAATAGATTTATTTGCTATAACACGACATCTGCATTTCTCTTGAATCATCTTGTAAGAGAACACAGGCAGTGCCAGGGTTAACTAATTTTGCTAGCTGCACTATAATTTTTTAGAAAAGGCTCCTATCAAATTGTGGGATTGTCCCAACCACTTTTAGAATCCTGGTCCAGGTGTTAAGCCCTATTCAGAATGTTGCTACGTAGTGCTCAAAGGACTGCCTTTTACCCACAATTCCATGGGAATCTTATGGCCTTGTGTTAAATTACCGCTGTAAAATGGAAATATCGACACGTTACCGAATGTTTACCGAATTGTTATCGAATTCACACCGAATGCCGAAAAACCTTGATGAATACAACTAGAAATCGCTAAACTTCGAATTCGGTAATTTAACAAACTGGAAAAAGTTATCTCAAAGACAATGATGAATCGAGGCCATAGTGTTTGAAATAGGTTTTGTTTTTGAAAGTTATTGTTTTGAAATCCATTGTTTTGAAAATTATAAGGTAAGGCATCAGGAACAGGTGTTTGAGGGTTAGATATCAGGATGGGGGGTTAGGGTTGGGTGTCAGGAAGGGGGGATTTAGGATAAGGCATCAGAGGGGGAAGGTTCTGTGTGAGAGTAGGGTTAGGATCAGTTGTAGTAAAATATCGGTAAAATTTGCCAATTTTTTACTATCATCATTACCACTCTAAATATTTTTTTATTTTAATTCGGCACCCAATTCAGAACAGTATTTATCGTTTAGACTTATATCGGCTTCACCCCGTGCCCATTTTTTCTTGCACCTCTATTTCATTCATGCGTCAGGAAGGGTCAAGGCTACTTTAAGTACCAACAGTCAAGTCTACATCACCCATAATCCCAATTGATGATGCTAAAATGGAATGTATAATGCTGCATTCAAGCACACAGTTCATCAACCTTCCAAAAGATAAGGAGCACATATCCTAACATCCTCTCTTGGGACTTGAACATCCTGTCATTGGACAGATAGTGAAGCTTAAGGGGGGCAACAATAGTCATCCATACACAAAACGGTGTGAGCTGTGTAAATGCTGAGAATTAAAATTACATTTTATAGTACTTGATTGTTATTTACAGGCCTAAAAACCCTCACCTTGTTTTTTGTTTTGTTTTGTTGACTGCTGAATGCTGAGAATTATTACAGGACAGAGGAGCACATTTACATTTATTTTGTACTCCTGCCTATTTAGTTACCAATTTGTACTCTTATTATGCTTATTCTATTATCTATACTTCCTGTCTCTACTCTGAGCAATTGTATGTTCCAAACCCAATTATGGGCATGCCCCTAGTGGTGCTTGGCGATTAAAACATTTCTGATTTCTGATATCATTATATGGGATAATGGACTGTGCCAGTCCTTGTTCGGGCAATGAGATCATGAAGATGACCTGCAGGAGCTAGCACTAAAATTAGCAAAAGCAGGGGTTTTAACTTGAAGGAGGGGCCCCTGTGACTAGGGTCGCCCCTGAAAATTTGGTAATCTTATATACTAATAGGGAATTGTAATATGGTGGGGACGCAGTGCCGTACATGTGTATTACATGCGTGGCACTCCCAAAGTCATTTTTGTGTCAAAATATACATAAAAAACATAACAAATTCAAAGTTTTTCTTCAAGTCACACTTTTGATCCCCTGCCCTTGCTCGTGGCACAGACATCAATAATGCTGTTGAAGTCATTACCTGACAACACACTGCCTGGCCTCCACAACTATATTCATTTATTTTTATAACAAGAGTTTATTTTAAAGTAAAGAAAATTCTGGGTGGCTGCACTTGGTGTAATTCCTTCAAGACTAATGTATTATGTTATTTAGTGAAAATAAATTGCTCCCAAACATGAGTTGCCTTACTAGGCTACCACTCTTCACATTTCATTTCATATTGCTCCTTAATGTTTGTTCCCACCAGACTTTGGTCACTCTCCTATTACCCGGCCTTCTTATACAGGAAAACGGTCCTTTTGACAGGATGTGAAGATGGCAAAATGTAGGATACGAGGCACCCAAAAATTGGAGGTGGGTAATCAATCAAAAGCTACAGAGTGAAAGCGGATTTGTTAAACACAATGCTTTTTGCCAGTTGCCACTGGCTTTATCAGGTGCAAATGTAAAACAAAATGAATTTAGAAAACATTAAAAGATTAGTATATATTGATTATCAAAACGCCTGCTGGCATTACTTCTCTTTTTTGAGATGAAGAAGACATTAATGTTTATATATGTTTTTATATTTTATTAAACCCAAAAAGATAGATTTTTGAACTTATTTCATTTTTTGTCCAGGGCTACTAAGATCTGTGTTAGAGCTGGTACTATTAGGTTCTATGAATTGCCCATTACTTTGTGGTGTCTCAATAGCAGGATAACTTCTTTCCATCTGTAACTAGTAGAGCAGTCCTGTGGTTTGTGACCAGCTGAACACCACACAGCAAAGCATTGTTTGCCCCTAGAGGAGGTAGTTCATAATCCTTCCTGGGGTCTGTGAGCAGCTGAACACCACTCAGCAAGAAATTGTTTGCCCCTAGAGGAGGTGGTCCATACTCCTTCCTGGGGTCTGTGACCAGCTGAACACCACACAGCAAGGAATTGTTTGCCCCTAGAGGAGAAGGTGCATAATCCTTCCTGGGGTCTGTGACCAGCTGAACACCACACAGCAAAGAATTGATTGCCCCTAGAGGAGGAGGTCCATAATCCTTCCTGATGTCTGTGACCAGCTGAACACCACACAACAAGTAATTGTTTGCCCCTAGATGAAGAGGTCCATAATTCTCCTTGGGGTCTGTGATCAGCTGAACACCACACAGCAAGGAATTGTTTGCCCCTAGAGGAGGAGGTCCATGATTCTTCCTGGGGTCTTTGATTAGCTGAACACCACACAGCAATGAATTGTTTGCCCCTAGGGGAGGAGGTCCATAATTCTTCCTGGGGTCTGTGACCAGCTGAACACCACACAGCAATGACGCAATGAATTGTTTGCCCCTAGATGAGGAGGTCCATACTTCTTCCTGGGGTCTTTGGCCAGCTGAACACCACACAGCAAGGAATTGTTTGCCCCTAGATGAGGAGGTCCATAATCCTTCCTGGGGTCTATGTCCAGCTGAACACCACACAGCAAGGAATTGTTTGCCCCTAGAGGAGGAGGTCCATAATTCTTCCTGGGGTCTGTGATCAGCTGAGAACACCACACAGCAGTAAAATAACAATATTATTACATTTCTTTGGTAATTAAAATATAGTGTCAGAATTGGAATTACTAGCGTTTTCTGCAAATGAGAATGACAGGCATAAGACTGGTGTGAAAAGTATTTCCCCTGTGTTATGGCATGTGTTACACAGTGAATGGCTCTGGCTGTTTTTGCATCCATGAAATAAATGTTGCATATATTTTTCCTACAATAAATAATACATGAAGAAAAAAATGCTCTGTGCTTCATTTATTTAACTAATCCCGTCTGCCTACAATACACTAAGTAAATTATGCCTTATCACCTACCCCCCCCCCCCAATTTTCTGTTATTTAGCTAAATAGATCGTTAAAAAATTACACTAAACCTGGTGTGTCCATAGTCCAGAAGCATCTTATTGTGTCCTCCTGTGTCCCCTTTTGTCTCCATTGCGTGCCCTTCTGTCCCCATGTGTCACCAGTGTGTCTCCTTCTGTCCCCATGTCCCCAGTGACCCCCTTCTGTCCCCCATTTTGCCTCCTCTGTCCCCAGTGTGTCCCCTTTTGTCCCTCCTTTTGACCCTAGTGTGTCCCCTTCTATTCCCTGTTTGGCCTCCTCTGTCCCCTTCTGTCCCCTGTTAGGCCTCCTCTGTCCCCAGTGTGTCCCCTGTTTGGCCTAATCTGTTCTCAGTGTTTCCCCATTTGGCTTCTTCGGTCCCCAGTATGTCCCCCATATGGCCTCCTCTGTCCCTATTTGGCCTCCTCTTTTCTTACTGTGTCTCCCGCTCCCCCTCTGGAGTATCTCCCTCTGCACCCGTGCATAAGTATGGAGAAGCGGCAGTTTGACTCACCTCATAAATGGCTCCCAACAGTGAACACAGACCTCACCTCTCCTGCATGGCTCCCCTAGTGACGGCTTCTGCTGATCCCATCATCAGCAGAAGCCAACACTAGTGGATGCATGCAGTAGAGGAGAGGTCTGTGTTTACCGCTGGAGCTGTTAATGAGGTGAGTCAAGCTGCCGCTTCTCCATACTTATACATGGAACAGAGGAGGATACATGGAGGCAGCGGACAGTGCGGGAGCCCCCGACATCGAGGCGGGTCAGCGGTTCTTAAGTGCATCTTATATGCCAAAAAACACAGTAACTCCATATAATATTGTAGTCCTAAGACCAGTTTTTCTGGTCCACTTCTTCTTAATAGAACCATTGAGAGGTATGTGGGGTCTGCATTTCTAATATATAAGGCATATATAAACATATCATCAGTTAACTAACTAAAGGTTTTTATAGTAAATCCAAAGCATTGTATATAAACATACTATTCATCCATAGCTATTTCCCTTTTGACTTGCACATTAATAATTTATTCCAACACATGTCATGGGGATTCATCCTCACTTACTCAGGGTGGTATTAATGCTGAACACTGTTTTGTGTAGTATTCATTTCTTTACATGTTTAAGTAAAATTATAAAAACATTTTTATTTGGGTTTAGTGATCCTTGTTTGTTATAAACCACATTTAATAACAGTAGTTGGTGCCAGGAGAAATGAAAGCTATATGACTTTTATGGGATCATTCATCAAGAACTAATTGAAGCCTTCATACAGTTTAGTGCTGATAAAACACTGTAACAATAAACAATAACAAAATTCACAAGAGAAGACTTTTTTTTTGCCTCTAGGAATAGAATTGGGTTTTATCTTGGGGATTCCTAGTTAAAGCATCACCATTGCTTTCTTTCATTTTTATATGGGATAAACAGACTCTCTTTCTGATAATCATAGAGGGGAAGCTGTGTCAGATGTATTAGTGTTGCTCCAGTGGAGCTATTCTTATCTTAGACATTAGCAATTGTCTGTTTCTGACATTGCACAGAAATGCATGCAGAATATTTTGAAATGTGTTTCATCTTTCAATTGTTTTCTTTGTTAATGTATATACTGTTATTTTATTAATTTGTTTTTATTTCTACATTGACTTTTGCAATAGAAAGTACTTTATTATGAACAGATCATTACAGCTAGAAAGCATAGCAATTCAGACAAGGTTCTTTGTATTAGTTATAATGCAATACTGCCTAAGAAATGGGCAAAACAGTGATTTTGACATTTGATTAGCTAGAGATTTTTAAAACTGCAAAAAACATAGTGATATAAGAAGCCTTCTAGAGGATACTTTTCAAGTTCAAGGATTATAAATGGATACAAAATAAAAAAAACAAAACAATAAGAATAAATTTAAAGGGCATTAAGTAGTAAATTAATTGCAAAAAGCACTTGACCAATATTTCAAGTAAAAGTATATTTGTTGACTCACAACTATGCATTTTTCTGAAGTACATCCCACTTCTTCAGGTCAAGCATGAAAGTCAAAGGCCCATATGCAATTCTCTTTTTCTCCTGAGTTTTCTCTTGGGAGATAATTTTTCATCTTCAATTTAAAATAACTTCCCAACACCTTTCAACTAAAATAGTACAAAAAAAGGAGGGGAAAACTAATATCAAAATTATTTTGAGTATTATCTTGCTTTCTGGTGGCTTAAAAGGCATTTTATTGACAAGATAAAAAAATAAAAAGTAGGTGATAAGCCAGGAGAAAAAGTGAACTGCATATGGGCCTGGGTGTCAGATCCAACAAGATTAGCTGCATGCTTGTTTCAGGTGTGTGATTCAGACACTTCTGCAGCCAAATAGATCAGCAGGGCTGCCATGCAACTTATATTATCTAAAAGGAAATAAATATGGCAGCCTCCATAGTCTCACTTCAGTTTTTCTTTAGATAAAAAAGTAGAAAAAGGGAACCTGAAGCGAGAAATAAATGGAAGTAGCCATATTTATTTCCTCTTAACCACTTTATCCACCACTACAGTATATCTACGTCCTTTGTGATCTAATCCATAGTTTCTCAACCTGGTGTACGCGTACCCCAGGGGGTACTTCTGAGGGTTCCAGGGGGTACTCGGGCTTGATATACTTAACCAAGAATAACAAATTTAGAGTTTTAGAAAATGATAAATCTTATTTAAACACCACCAAATTAGTATTTTAGCTAATTAAAAGCAATAGTAAATGCTTGGAAATGGTTTAAAACCAATTATAATGTACTACGATTAAATATATATTTGTCAAGGGGTACTTGTGATAATGTTTACTATGCTAGGGGGTACTTAGTGAGTATATGGTTTTAAAAGGGGTACATACCAATAAAATGTTGAGAAACACTATTCTAATCCACAGGTTGTAGCTGGGCTAGCTCCTGTGGAAACCTCTTGCACTATCTGCTGCAGCAATAATTGGAGAAAGGGAATATATGTTCCCTGAGCCAATAAGATTGATTTTTTTTTTACCAGTAAAAATACTTTTATTTTCTCAGTTCATAGTGAAAATTGCACACTGTAGCATTATTTCAGAATCAAATATCCTCACCATAAATTGTGACAGGAACATAATCTAAGTTTTGTGATAAAAGGTAGAAATAGCCAAACAAAGTTTTTTTTTTTCATCTATACTAGTACTTTTTATTTTTAAACTGGAATTGGTAAAACTGAGCAATAATGTGTTTTTTTTTGTTTCCTCTTTTTCCCATTAAAATACATAGAAAACAAAATTCCCGTACAATGAAAAGCCTAGTTTGTC
The DNA here is from genome assembly GCF_040937935.1 of Hyperolius riggenbachi. Taxonomy (NCBI): domain Eukaryota; kingdom Metazoa; phylum Chordata; class Amphibia; order Anura; family Hyperoliidae; genus Hyperolius; species Hyperolius riggenbachi. The sequence goes on from NC_090649.1 coordinate 261,245,880, forward strand.
TTGAAAAAAAAAATTTCATTTAGGTGTCATAAGTAGGGATACAGTTATTGCTGATTAATTAGGGACGTAGCTAAAATGTCAAAACTACTCTGGTCCATAAGGGAGAAACAAGGTCTGGATGAGAAGTGGTTAAACAATACCAGTTGCCTGACAGCTGTACTGGTTTATTTGGCTGCAGTAGTGTTGGAATCAAACCAGAAACAAGCATGCAGCTAATCTTGTGAGATCTGACAATGCTGTAACGTCAGAAACACCTGATCTGCTGCATGCTTTTTCAGGGTCTATGGCTAAAAAGTATTAGAGGCAGAGGATCAGCAGGATAGCCTGGCAACTAGTATCACTTAAAAGGAAATAAATATGGCAGCTCCCATATACCTCTCAATTCAGGTTCCATTTAAAGCAGGTTCAGCAGCAACCCTATAGGGAGGTGCTTAGCTGAGCATATTAATTTTTTTTCTGTGGCATCATGTTCCTGGTGAAGAAGAACAGCATACAACATGGCAAAAGCTATCCCACATTAGTTTGTGAAAATCCCATTTATTAGTTACTAGTAAAGTATCCTCTCAAACTTACTGAATTAATCTGTTAAGTGCTGCCCATACAGCCATGGACTTCCACAAATCAGGATAGTGTTTTCAGTGCCATCTAGTGGCAACAAAGTAAAATTACACACACATACTGTAACGATCGGTGTAACACAGAGAAGATCTGCAGTATCACCGAGATAACACATGAGCAGTGCCACAGGCTGATTGCCTCCATGCCACGCCGCATTGAAGCAGTCATTTCTGCAAAAGGATTACCGACCAAGTATTGAGTGCATAACTGAACAGAATTATTTGAAGGTTGGCTTTTTTTGTTTTAAAAACACTTTTCTTGTATTGGTCGGATGAAGTATGCTAATTTTTTGAGATAGGAAATTTTGGTTTTCATGAGCTGTATGCCAAAATCATCAATATTAAAACAATAAAAGGCTTGAACTACTTCAGTTGTGTGTATTTGAATCTAAAATATATGAAAGTCTAATGTTTATCACTACATTACAGAAAATAATGAACTTTATCACAATATGCTAATTTTTTGAGAAGATCCTGTATTTAGGTAGGTGTCCCAGTATAGGCCTGGCTGGCACAGTAATAGCAATTACCAAGGTCCAGCTGCAACAGATAGGGCTGTATAATGCAGTGTCGGTGGGCAACACAAAAAAAAACACATTAGGAGAACGTTAGCTCTCAAAAGAGCTGTTGAGAGGTGCTATTTTAGCAATAACAATCAGCCAAGAGCAAACTAACAAGCCTACAAGAGCCTAACTAATCTTTCCCTATGAGAGTCTGCCAGCAGCTGTCCCTTCACTTATTACTGCAGACACATGAGTGAGTGTAAAAGCCAGTGCTGCCTGCCTTTTATAAGGAGGGGAGTGGCTCCAGAAGAGAGTGTAGCCTAATTGGCTACAATATGCCTGCTGACTGTGATGTAGAGGGTCAAAGTTGACACTAATGGTACATTATGAGGGCAAACAGAACTTCCGCAAAAGTTTGCGGGAGTCAGCGAACGCGAACCACGGAAGTTCGCTGGGAACCGTTCGCTGGCGAACCGTTCGGGACATTTCTACTACCTAAAGAAAGCCTAATTGGTGGTGAAAAACAAGGTATAGATCATGTTGTTGTGATAAGTAGCAATCAAGTTATTGTAAAATAAAAGAGAAAAATGCTGACAGGCAGAAATTGCGCTGGTCCATTAGGGTAAAAACCCACTGGGGTGAAGTGGTTAACAATGTGTAAAAAAAAAATACTACTTAGGAGAAAATTCACGAGACAAAGTTTATTGCATACGTCCACTGTATCTTCTGATTATTTATCCACGTAATCACCTCCTTTATTTGAGAACTTGGCCTATATTTTTCAAGGTTTCCAGTCCCATTGTTGTAGCAGCATCACAGTCCTCACCTATAAGTCAGAGGGATTGGGGATAGAGGAACTTCATGTTAACGCTGATGTACAAATAGTTACTGGCATTCTGCTGTCATGTGACAAGCAGCATTGGAAGAAAATAGATTAACCTGAAAGCTGCAAGTTTAAGCCACAGGAAAAATATCTTGCATTTTTTTAATATTGTTATGAAAGCTATATAAAAAAAAAAATTAATTCTTCTGAACACTTGTCTTTGCAGACAGTTATTTACCAGGGAGTAGACTAAAAGAGGAACTCCAATGAAAATAATGTAATAAAAAAGTGCTTCATTTTTACAATAATTATGTATAAATGACTTAGTCAGTGTTTGCCAGGGTTGCTCGCCAGAGATTGCAAATACGAATTTACCCGTGATCACGGGTAGATTTTCATGATTGCAGAACTCGAATTCGAAGAGCGATACTCCTCCCGAATTCGAATGTACCCGAATAGTCACTCTCAAATTCGGCTGTGATCATGGGTGTTAACGCGTGATCACGAATTCGGCTTCGGTATCCAGGGGATGACGTCATTGGGCCAATCAGAAGGCCCCCAGCCGAGGCCCTAGCAACCAATCAGAGGAGTGGAGCCTGGCCCTCCCCTCCTCTATATAAGGTGGCGGCCATATTAGGGAGCGGGTCCTTGCTTGTGACTCTGTGGTAGTGAGAGCATCTCCAGTGCTGTTGTGTATCTTGGCAAGTGCTTTTCAACTGTTTGATACAGCGTTTTACCTCCTGAACACATTCTTAACACCTTTATTGTACTCATTTATAGATAGCTAGTGATTTGATTGTTATAGTTCAGTCAGCTAGTGTAGTGTATATACTGTATACTGTGCTAGGCTAGTGTTAGGTCTGTGTGCAGCCAGGCTAGGCCTGCTAGCCTAGGTAGCTGTAGCCTACTATTAGCGTAGGTAGGCTAGGGATTATAGTTAGTTGTGTACTAGTACTAGTTTAGTTAATTTGTACTGTTAATCTGTGAGTGTATTAGCTTCAGTACTGTGTTAGTTACTGTAAAGGCCAGCATCTGTTGTGATCTGTGACTGTCATCTGCCCGACTCTATTGATTGTGTGCGAGTGACAGACTTTTATTGTCACTCACTGTTTGTCACAAAGTTTGTTATCAACTACTACACTACTACTAGGGGTTATAGTTAGTTCTTACCTACGTACTAGTTTACTTAATTTGTACATCTATTGCTATAGTCTGTGAGTTTATTTAGTGCCGTAGGCTTCACTACTACTGTGTAATAGTTACTTCACATGCCACTAGGCCAGGCCAGCATCTGTTGTGATCTGTGACAGTCATCTGCCCGACCCTATTGAGTGCGTGCGTGTTTGACAGACTTTTATTGTCACTGTCTGTCACACGCATTAGTTATCGACTACTACACTACTACTAGGGGTTATAGTTAGTTGTTACCTACGTACTAGTTTACCTAATTTGTACTGCTATAGTCTGTGAGTTTATTTTGTGCCGCAGGCTTCACTACTAGTCTACTACTGTGTAATAGTTACTTCACAGGCCAGTGGCCACTAGGCCAGGCCAGCATCTGTTGTGATCTGTGACTGTCATCTGCCCGACCCTATTGATTGCGTGCGTGTGTGACAGACTTTTATTGTCACTCACTGTCTGTCACATGAGTTAGTTATCGTTATCGACTACTACACTACTACTTGGGATTATAGTTAGTTGTTACCTACTACAAGTTTACTTAATTTGTACTGCTATAGTCTGTGAGTTTATTTAGTGCCGCAGGCTTCACTATTAGTCTACTGCTGTGTAATAGTTACTTCACAGGCCAGTGGCGACTAGGCCAGTCCAGCATCTGTTGTGATCTGTGACTGTCGTCTGCCCGACCCTATTGATTGTGTCTGTGTGTGACAGACTTTTATTGTCACTGTCTGACTGTCACACGAGTTAGTTATCGTTATCGACTACTACAGTGGGTTGCAAAAGTATTCGGCCCCCTTGAAGTTTTCCACATTTTGTCATATTACTGCCACAAACATGAATCAATTTTATTGGAATTCCACATGAAAGACCAACACAAAGTGGTGTACACATGAGAAGTGGAACGAAAATCATACATGATTCCAAACATTTTTTTTACAAATAAATATCTGCAAAATGGTGTGTGCATAATTATTCGGCCCCCTTTGATCTGAGTGCAGTCAGTTGCCTATAGACATTGCCTGATGAGTGCTAATGACTATAAAGCGTGCACCTGTGTGTAATCTAATGTCAGTAAAAATACAGCTGCTCTGTGACGGCCTCAGAGGTTGTCTAAGAGAATATTGGGAGAAACAACACCATAAAGTCCAAAGAACACACAAGACAGGTCAGGGATCAAGTTATTGAGAAATTTAAAGCAGGCTTAGGCTACAAAAAGATTTCCAAAGCCTTGAACATCCCACGGAGCACTGTTCAAGCGGTCATTCAGAAATGGAAGGAGTATGGCACAACTGTAAAACTACCAAGACAAGGCCATCCACCTAAACTTACAGGCCGAACAAGGAGAGCGCTGATCAGAAATGCAGTCAAGAGGCGCATGGTGACTCTGGACGAGCTGCAGAGATCTACAGCTCAGGTGGGAGACTCTGTCCATAGGATAACTATTAGTCATGCACTGTACAAAGTTGACCTTTATGGAAGAGTGGCAAGAAGAAAGCCATTGTTAACAAAAAAGCATAAGAAGTCCCGTTTGCAGTTTGCCACAAGCCATGTGGGGGACAAAGCAAACATGTGGAAGAAGGTGCTCTGGTCAGATGAGACCAAAATGGAACTTTTTGTCCAAAATGCAAAACGCTATGTGTGGCAGAAAACTAACACTGCACATCACTCTGAACACACCATCCCCACTGTCAAATATGGTGGTGGCAGCATCATGCTCGGGGGGTGCATCTCTTCAGCAGGGACAGGGAAGCTGGTAAGAGTTGATGGGAAGATGGATGGAGCCAAATACAGGGCAAACTTGGAAGAAAACCTCTTGGAGACTGCAAAAGACTTGAGACTGTGGATGAGGTTCACCTTCCAGCAGGGCAATGACCCTAAACATAAAGCCAGGACAACAATGGCATGGTTTAAAACAAAACATATCTATGTGTTAAAATGGCCCAGTCAAAGTCCAGATCTAAATCTAATCGAGAATCTGTGGCAAGATCTGAAAACTGCTGTTCACAAACGCCGTCCATCTAATCTGACTGAGCTGGAGCTGTTTTGCAAAGAAGAATGGGCAAGGATTTCAGTCTCTAGATGTGCAAAGCTGGTAGAGACATACCCTAAAAGACTGGCAGCTGTAATTGCAGCAAAAGGTGGTTCTACAAAGTATTGACTCAGGGGGCCGAATAATTACGCACACCCCACTTTGCAGTTATTGGTTTGTAAAAAATGTTTGGAATCATGTATGATTTTCGTTCTACTTTTCACGTGTACACCACTTGGTATTGGTCTTTCACGTGGAATTCCAATAAAATTGATGCATGTTTGTGGCAGTAATGTGACAAAATGTGGAAAACTTCAAGGGGGCCGAATACTTTTGCAACCCACTGTACACTACTATTAGGGGTTATAGTTAGTTGTTATCTACGTACTAGTTTACTTAATTTGTACTGCTATAGTCTGTGAGTTTATTTTGTGGGCCAGGCTTCACTACTACTGTGCAATAGTTACTTCACAGACCACTAGGCCAGGCCAGCATCTGTTGTGATCTGTGACTATCATCTGCCCGATTATATTGATTGTGTCCGTGTGTGACAGACTTTTATTGTCACTGTCTGACTTTCACACGAGTTAATTATTGACTACTACACTACTACTTGGGATTATAGTTAGTTGTTACCTACATACTAGTTTACTTAATTTGTACTGCTAGTCTGTGAGTTTATTTAGTGCCACAGGCTTCACTACTGTGTAATAGTTACTTCACAGACCAGGCCAGCATCTGTTGTGATCTGTGACTGTCATCTGCCCGACCCTATTGATTGCGTCCGTGTGTGACAGACTTTTATTGTCACTGTCTGACTGTCACACGAGTTAGTTATCGACTACTACTTGGGATTATAGTTAGTTGTTACCTACGTACTAGTTAACTTAATTTGTACTGCTAGTCTGTGAGTTTATTTAGTGCAGCAGGCTTCACTACTGTGTAATAGTTACTTTACAGGCCAGGCCAGCATCTATTGTGATCTGTGACTGTCATCTGCCTTACCCTATTAATTGCGTCTGTGTGTCACAGACTTTTATTTGTCACTGTCTGACTGTCACACGAGTTAGTTATCGACTACTGTACACTACACTACTGTTAGTACTACTACTATTAAAAAAAAACACCTTTCTTTTTTTGTTCACTCACCACCAGTCACCACCAAGCCAGACTCTTTATTAAAGTTTACATCCTTTCCCTTTATATATACTGTATATATATATATATGCATATTTTTCTTATTGTGTTTGAATATTATTGCACAATGGCAGAGGTAGAGGGCGAGGCACCACCAAGAGAGGCAGTGCCATTGCTGCAGCCACTGGCAGCACCAGCAGGTCTGTGACTGGTCCGGCGCCAGCCACTGACCGCAGAGTTGTGGAGGAGGGAGCAGAGGCGCAGCAGCAGCGCGTTGTGCCCATCTTTGAGATGGGTCGTCGTCCCCGGCCCATTGCGGAGAGTCAGGCGCAGGCTGTCATGGAAATGATAGCGGAGCAGCAAGCCACCATTTCCAGCCAGATCTCCAGCACCAGCGAGACCAGTGCCACCACCAGCACTCCGATCCGAAGCAGGCCTCCAGCACTGCTTAAGGTCACATCGACCCTAGCAACCAGCCTGCCCTCACTGAGCTCACTCTTCACCCCAGGGACCGCGAGCGTTTTGAGGGATGTCGTGAAACAGTTTGAGGAGGAGATGATGGGGGCATGCAAGGAGGAGGAGTATGAGGTGGAGAAGTTTGTTGTTGTTGCACAACAACCAAAATTTAATGAGGAGGAGGGGCCTGATGTAGGGGATGTTGGGGCAGAGGAGTTGGTTGAGGGCTCAAAGGAGATGTTTGGGGATGATGATGATGAGGTGGGGGACATCCCTATGTGCCACCACCACAGTTGGGTGAAGGCAGCTCATCATCGGAGGAGGAGGCGTCTCTGGCACATGGCGGCCAGCACAGGGCATGGAAGGCAGGAGCCACAGCCTGCTGCTTCAGCTGCTACCACCACCCGCACCAAAGCTCCTCCAAGCAAAGGGAAAAAACACAGCCCTCCAAAGGCAAAAACCCTCCCCAGCCCTCAAGCTTGAAGGGTAAGTTGAAATCCCCAGTCTGGCGGTACTTCACTGTGTGCATTGACGACAAGACCCGTGCCATTTGCCACAGTTGTGGTGCCAGCCTGAGCAGAGGTCGCAATCTGAACAAGTTGGGTACCTCGTGTCTGCAGACCCACTTGGAGACCAAACATTTTCAGGACTACAGTGAGTTTCTGAAGCTGAAGGATAGTGGTGCAGACAGTGGTCAGAGCCAGACAGCCACTGCACAGAATTCAGCAGCAGCAGAATCCCACCCTCCTGCTCATCCAGCATCAGCTGCAGGAGCACAAAAACTCACTGCTCCCCCCCCTGGGCAGCCAGTCCTCAGTGGCCTTATCTGCTCCCTCCACAGTAGCCTCCTCATCCTCCCATGCAGGCAAATGCCGCCAGACCCTGCTCAGTGAGTCCTTTCCTGGTGTGACCAAGGTTCTGCCTCCCACCAACAGGTGCATCCGGGTGCTGAACGGGTTGCTTGCCCCAGCGATGTGATCCCAGCTCCTGCCATACTCCTTTGTGCAGGAGGGGAGTGACATGAGAACACTCCTACAGTACGGGATCCCGGAGTGGCAAATCTCAAGCCGCCACTACTTCTCCCACACGGCGATGCCAGCACTGCACCGCTTTGCTATGGCGAACGAGGCCGCTCACTCGATCATGCCGTGAGTGAGCGGATCCATGTTACCATGGATTCATGGAGCAGCCGTTTTGGGACAGACCGCTACCTGTCCTTCACGGCCCACTGGGTCAGCCTGGTGGAATGCGCCAGCGAGGAAAGAGCAGATACATCCTCGGGCGCATCAGCGTCACCAGTTGTCCACTATGTGGTGCCACCACGCTGGGTCAGGGGAGAAGCAGCAGCTCCCGCCGCCCAGCGACCCCGCCTCAACAGCAGCGTGAAGGCCTGCCATTGCCAAGCGCTGCTGGAGATGAGAAGCCTGGGGAAGAACAGTCTCAAGGCAGCCAACGTGCTCCGCTACCTGAGGGAGCAGAAGAAGATGTGGCTGACCCCCAGAGGCCTCAGAGTCGGATCGGTGGTGTCTGACAATGCAGCCAACCTGCTGGCTGCCATCAACAGGGGACACTTGACCAACGTCCCCTGCTTGGCCCACATCCTGAACCTTGTGGTGCAGAAGTTCCTGTGCACCTACCAGGGGATGGACAATCTGTTGGAAGCAGCTCGAAAAATTGTGCGCAGTTTCCGCCGCTCAGCTGCTGCCACAGCAAACCTGTCCGTAAAGCAGCACCACAAGGGCCAGCCACGACACCGCCTTGTCATCGATGTGCCAACTCGCTGGAATTCCACCCTGGCGATGTTGGAGCGGCTGGTTGAGTAGAAGAGGGCTGTCAACTGCCACATCGTTGAGGGCACTCTCGCCGGCACCACCAAAATCCAGCTCCTCTCCAACGCACAGTGGGGGCAGATGCAGCAGGTCTGCTTGGTGTTGGCTCCCTTCCTGCAGGGAACCAAGCTGGTCAGCAAGGAACGGGCATCCCTCTGCCAGTGGGTGCCCTTTGTTTGCAGAGGAGGCCCTGATCCAGCTGGAACAGCAGACACCTGCGCAGTCCACTCCGCGGATTTTGAGTTGTTGGAGGAGGAGGAGTTGGAGGTCCTGGACGTTGCTGTTGAGGGGGAACAGCGGAGCACTGCTGCAGTGGTGCGAGGGTGGAGAGAGGAGGAAGAGGCTCAAGGGCCAGAGGAGGAGGACAGCAAACTTGAGGCCACTGACCCTGAAGTCTCTGCTGGATGGACCACCCTGTTCCCCATGGCAGTGCACATGCTGTGGTGCCTGCGCACAGACCCCAGGGTGAAGTAGATGCAAGCTCAGGAGGACGCCTGCATCAGCATGATCCTGGACCCACGGCTGAAGGGGAAGATGGGTCAGTTCCTGCCTGCTGGAGACCCTGAGCAGCGAACAAGGGAGTTGCAGCAGATCCTTGTTAGGCGATTGGAGGAAGCCTTCCCCCAGCCTTCCACCCCCATGACCCTTTACATTGCCTGCTGCCACACGCCACTCCTCCTCCTCCTCCTGCTGCTGCTATATGTAACCCCCTGCTGTCTGTGTTCCCACCGCCAGGGTCCACAAAATTATGCGCTGCTGCCATGCACCACTAGCTATTACGCCACTACAATAGCTACATTTTGTGGTAAAAAAAAAAATTCTGAGGTGTCTGGGTTGAAAACTGTGCTGTTCCAGTTGTGTATTGGACACAATGTGGGTTTCACGACTGCTGTCCGGAACCTCCAGCTGCTGGTGTTT